>NW_027201232.1:0-12561 GCF_038502225.1 Cherax quadricarinatus
CATTTATTAACTGGTTGTCTAAATCCATGTTTTTTCCTGTAATTGATTGTTCGTTGTTTGTTTTCAGATTTTTATTCAAGACTGAGGGTGTTCTCTGGTGTCCAGAAATAGTGCCTGAATTTGCTAGTGAGGATGAGGATTGAACTGGTGTGCAAGAGAGATGTAGTGCTGGGTTAGAGGAGTATATTGGCTTACTGGATGAGTACATTGTGTTTGGGGAGTAAATTTGTGTTGAAGTTTTTGATGTGCCAGGATAAGGGACATGTGAATCGTGAGGTGATGAAAATTTGTCACACTGAACATTGTTGCCTCTCACTTGTTGTTCAGGTGGTACAGGCACCTCAGGAGTTTGATCATCTCCAGCTTCAAGCTCTCTAACAAGCTGTTTCAGTTGCTCTTGTACAGTTTGCTTAAGAGCTTCTGTGTCCTCAGGTGACTGCTGTGTGTGGCCGCCGAGGGAGTGTTGTGGTGTGCCTAGGTCTCTCTGCACACCAATATGAGCAGCAGTACTTGGAGGTACTGGTCTCTGTAACTGCTGCTCATAGTGCCCACCATCCCTCCCAATATATTCCCCCGGCGGGCCACCCACAGTAGAGTGGGGGCGGCGATGCGGGTTACGCAGTGTTCCATACATTGCTGCTATCCGATCTGCTGAGTCATGCATGCTTCTGTTTTGATGTAGATTTCCACTGCTATTTGCTGGATATGGACGGGGAAGTGACATGCCACCGCCTGGGTACCCTCTACTACCCATCATTCCCAGTTCTTCATCGGGTATGTTAGGTAGCTCTCGGGAAGGTCCTCGGGAATATTGTGGTCGCCGACCGAGTGAACGAGCTGAGGCCTCTGATGTATCAGACTCTGCCCCATCTTCACCGCCTGACCATCGGGAAGCTCGCCATCCTGCAGGGATACATAACAAGCAGAAGTGGCTGTAGGTAAGTTATGTTGATACAGTATTGTACTGTGCTTGTAATAAACCACTCAACTTTTCAAGGCTTTCTACTTGGTATTAACACTGCTCAAGGTTTTCTTTCAGGCAAATTGTCAATTTTGTTTTAACTTTGAGCATCATAGTGTAAAAATTTTCAAGTACATATTTAACTGCTGAGCAAGACACATGAGCAACACTTGGGTATCTCTGTTGAAACATTTAACCTGGAGGCAGTGGAGATGTCATGTCTGAGGGCAATGTGTGGTGTGAATATAATGCAGAGAATTAGTAGTTTGGAAGTTAGGAGGAGGTGCGGGATTACCAAAACTGTTGTCCAGAGGGCTGAGGAAGGGTTGTTGAGGTGGTTCGGACATGTAGAGAGAATGGAGCGAAGCAGAATGACTTCAAGAGTGTATCAGTCTGTAGTGGAAGGAAGGCGGGGTAGGGGTCGGCCTAGGAAGGGTTGGAGGGAGGGGGTAAAGGAGGTTTTGTGTGCGAGGGGCTTGGACTTCCAGCAGGCATGCGTGAGCGTGTTTGATAGGAGTGAATGGAGACAAATGGTTTTTAATACTTGACGTGCTGTTGGAGTGTGAGCAAAGTAACATTTATGAAGGGATTCAGGGAAACCGGCAGGCCGGACTTGAGTTCTGGAGATGGGAAGTACAGTGCCTGCACTCTGAAGGAGGGGTGTTAATGTTGCAGTTTAAAAACTGTAGTGTAAAGCACCCTTCTGGCAAGACAGTGATGGAGTGAATGATGGTGAAAGTTTTTCTTTTTCGGGTCACCCTGCCTTGGTGGGAATCGGCCGGTGTGATAATAATAAAAATAATAAAAAAAATAGTAGCCTTCTTCAGTTATATACAGAGGCAGTAGGTGTAGTAGTGAAACCATGATTTAATCAGTCTATCAGTTGTTGCACATGCATCTTACTCATCAACTTGTCAGTATTTTATACAATTTTCAACACAAATATTTAACTACAATATATTATTACGATATGGGTAAGATTAAAAGCACAGTACATTATTACAATTTGGTTAACAAGATTAAATTATTAAATTTTACTTCAGATTTCCTTTAGTGCTGTAGTCTTTAATCGTAAATAACAAATCAAACTAATATTTTGTAACCATTAAAAATTACAAATTTAATGTCAAAGAAAGGAAATTATAATAACAATATTCATGTTTTTTAATATTGTCTTAGCTTATCACAAGAGAATCTTATGCAAACTATCACATTTCATCATGTTACTTACCTCTTGTACTCTGCTATTTTGTGCAATAAAAAAATTAATTTCACATATTCAAATGGAGCACATTATGCTCCCATTGGTCCATTCATTAAGCACTTTCCCTTTTTCACTTAACCCAAAATTATACAGTTAAACTTTGTTGATCAGAGAAGGTTTTGAAACCTTATAATTTCAATAACACAGTACGATCTTGATAACCCAGACCTTGGGACTCAGCAGTTTCCTGACTGAATTTTTTCATCATTATAGTCAAACATTTACTGTACACCTGTGAACTACCACTAATTTAGATTACATGAAGTTTTAGTTTGCATTATTGGGTGGAGGGGGCATAATGTATGCATTCTAATATCATGGTAACTACTAAACATCCTGAAAGTACTCCTGTACATCAAGATGCATAGTATATAGTGCTCCTGCAGTAGGCATCATAAACACAGTATACAAGCACATAAACTAGTTACACACAATGAAAATGCTTACCACAATATATTGTTTTAAATATAAACTACTGAAATATGTATGGGTTATTCACTTAACCTAGTATTTCATAGGATTACCCCTTATCTTGTACTCCTTGTATCTTCTAGGCATTAATAAAGGTAAAGTATGGAGGATAGAAGAGTCAGTATTCTCCCACACCTGCTAAATGGCACTTGAGCGTTTGAGAATAATGGACATGTCCATGCCACGAAACTTGATAAGCTTCCACATGTTTTCTATTGAATTTTAAGTTCAGTGAGTTACCAGGCCAGTTATTTAAGAATGAAATTTTACAATTATTTAGCCAGTCTTTTATGTGTCTCACGAAATTGTAATAACTTGATTGCATTATGCAGTGGTACCTTGGGATACGAACTTAATTCATTCCAGAAGGCTGTTCAAGTGCCAATACTGAACGAATTTGTTCCCATAAGGAATAATGTAAATTAGATTAATCCATTTCAAACTCCTAAAAATACACTTACAAAAGCACTTACATAATTGTTTGAGTTTTGAGCTGTTCGTATCCCGAGGTACCACTGTACATTCATACATTCCCTCTTTACTTTCATGGATAAAGTTCTTTGTCTCCACAAACTCCTCAGTGCACCACTCACCTTTATTTCTTTCTGTGGAGACAAAGAACTTTATCCACGAAAGCAAAGAAGGAAATGTATGAGAGCACAGTGGAACCTCAACTTACGAGTTTAATCCGTCCCGTGACCTAGCTCATAACTCAATTTGCTCATATATCAAATCAATTTTCCTCATTTAAATTAATTGAAATGCCACTAATCCGTTTCAGTGGAATTCCTGCTATCGGGAGGCAGGACAAAATACTTCAGTATAACACTAATATCAACTCTACGGCTTATTTATCTATCACAATTGATCTAATATGACATAAACATTATAAATAATGTAGAAATATGATATATAATCTAGAATGAATAAAATGTCATCATGTGATGAGTGGTGGCAGCCTTTCCCACTCCCACTCTGACCATATCTTCCCCATGCTCTTATTATATGAGAAAATGGAGTGTTTGTGAGGCTAACTGCAGTAGATCACTAGTTTCATAAGGAAAACACTGAAACAGTGTACTGTATTTATAATAAATATTGTATAAAAACATAATAGATAATGTAAAGAAATAAACTGGTTTTATGAAGTGTAAGTACATATTTCCTAGGTAGTAGGTTGGTAAACAGCAACTGCCCAGGGAGGTACTACCATCCTGCCAAGTGAGTGTACAATGAAAACCTGTAATTGTTTTACATGATGGTAGGATTGCTGGTGTCTTTTGTCTGTCTCATAAACATGCAAGACTTCAGGTATGTCTGTTACTTCTACTTGCACTTAGGTCACAATTCACATACATGTACAAGCATATATATACACACCCCTCTAGGTATTCTTCTATTTTCTTTCTAGTTCTTGTTCTTGTTTATATCCTCTTATCTCCATGGGGAAATGGAACAGAATTCTTCCTCCGTAAGCCATGCGTGTTGTAAGAGGCGACTAAAATGCCGGGAGCAAGGGGCTAGTAACCCCTTCTCCCGTATAAATTACTAAATTTAAGAGAAACTTTAGTTTTTCTTTTTGGGCCACCCTGCCTTGGTGGGATACGGCCGGTGTGTTGAAAGAAAGAAGTACATATTTACCTTGGAAAGAGATGCTGGCAGAGGTTGAGGGTGGAAAAGATAGGCAGAGCGGTGTATGCCATCAGTGGCCCTATAAACAACAACAACATTGGAGGAGTTAGTTTCGTTTCGTCCTTTTTCTATTGCATAATCGCTGAACTTACTTGCTACACTCTTAATCCTACACTTTATTGCTGAACTTAATTGCTACAATTTCCTTTTATTTATTTTTACTTCAATTTCACTAATTTTTGGCTTTTTCTCCATGCTTTCCTCACCTTCCTTCACTTTCACTCTATCATCATACCTGATAACAGAGTGAATGCTGGTCCTCCTATTAAAATTGTCGAACCAGCCCTGACTGGCTTTAAGTGACTTTTCCAATGCCTCGTCTGTTAAAGTGCCTGGGGTCTTCTGCAGCAAATCAGCAATAAATACCTCATGCCTTCTCGTAGAAGATACCCTCCGGTATCTCCTGCATGCTGTTTCTCTGTCAGCCACGTCAACAGCAGCTTCTCCATCTTTTTGTGGACAGAGGTCCACGGCATAAAAATTGTAAAGTAAAAGGACACAAGTGCAACTAATGTGACATTTATTGTGGCAACGTTTTGCTCTCCAGGAGCTTTATCAAGCCATTACAAACAATACATGGACACAGAGGGTATATAAAGGCTCAGAGTGAGGTGTAATACTAGTGAGGTACCATTTCGATGTTCACTAGTGGTGGTAGTAGTAGTAGTAGCAGTAGTAGTAGTAGTGGTAGTGACAAAAGTAATACAATATGGTAGAGCAATTAATTCGTACATGAGTAAAAGGATATAAAAGCTATTACTTGGGTAACATAAAAATAGGTTGGACAAATATAGACTGGAATGAGGCAGCTTGTTTCAGTGTTCACTCTCTGTGCTTTGTGTAGTATAACAGGAGAGACTATGTGATGGCAGGGTTTACTGTTTTCAGGAGGATTCTTGCTAAGACTTCGGAGATGGTGAAGCTGCCGTTGTTTTGTTTAATTGTATTCGAAACAGCGATCAGTGCTGATTCGAGGCACTTGCGTCTGCGGAAATTAGTTTCTTTGATCACTAATTGGGCGTCTCTGAATTTCATGAGATGATTGGTGGAATTTCGGTGTTGTACACAGGCATTGTTCAGGTTATCGTTCCTACATGCGTAAATGTGTTCATTGAGGCGGGTGTCGAGGTTTCTGGCTGTTTCACCTACGTAAATCTTGTCACAGCCTTCACAGGGTATAGTGTAAACTCCATAAACACAATATTCCTCTCAGACCAATCACGTCAGGAATAGGCAGTGCTCCACACAAACTAGCCGGAGTTCTTGCCAAACATCTTTCCTGCCTTCTGGGGACCATCAGCCCCGCTCATCTTAAACAGTCAGGTGACCTTCTCAACCGCATCCGTAACCTCTCCATCCGTAACAAGAAACTAAGCAGTTTGGATGTGACTTCCCTCTTCACAAAAGTACCTACCAAAAAAGCCATCGAGGTTCTGCGATGTAAAGTCAATCAGGACCTTAATCTTCCTCTACCTCCCGGAGATTTTGTTGACTTAATTGAACTCTACAAACAAACCTACGGCATGGGAATGGGGTCCCCCATAAGTGCCGTCCTAGCCAACTTATACATGGAACACCTAGAGTCCGAACACTTCGCCAACATCATCCCTTCAAGCGTCACTTGGTTATGTTACGTGGACGATGTCCTCGTAATAACTCCAAAACGTTTTGATGTACGGGATCTTCAGGCAAGGCTCAACGCAGTTGAACCGGCGATCCAGTTTACACTAGAAGAAGAGTCCAATGACAAGCTACCTTTCCTCGATGTCCTCATTCACAAAGTAGACAACAACCTAAGATTTCAAGTTTATCGGAAACCCACCAATAAAAATGATCTCACACACTTCTATTCCAGTCAAGATACCAAGACGAAAAGAGGCATCATCATCGGGTTTTTCCTAAGAGCATACCGAATTTGTAGTCCTGAGTTTCTTGACAAGGAGTGTACGTACATTCACCAAACATTCACAGAGTTACATTTTCCTCCTTTTTTCATCAAAGACTGCAAGAAAAGAGCTCTTCAGATCATAAATTCTCCACGCATCAACACCACTCCCAGCAAAGTTATAATTCTTCCCAACAGTCAGGTTGCACTGAACGTATCAAAAGTACTTTCACAAGCTAACACCAGAGTCGCCATCGCTTCTAGCACTTCAATAAAGGATATAACCAGGACAAAATCCAAGCACCACGAACCAGTCAGTGCAGGAGTTTACACTATACCCTGTGGAGGCTGTGACAAGATTTACGTAGGTGAAACAGCCAGAAACCTCGACACCCGCCTCAATGAACACATTTACACATGTAGGAACGATAACCTGAACAACGCCTGTGTACAACACCGAAATTCCACCAATCATCTCATGAAATTCAGAGACGCACAATTAGTGATCAAAGAAACTAATTTCCGCAGACGCAAGTGCCTCGAATCAGCACTGATTGCTGTTTCGAATACTATTAAACAAAACAACAGCAGCTTCACCATCTCCGAAGTCTTAGCAAGAATCCTCCTGAAAACAGTAAACCCTGCCATCACATAGTCTCTCCTGTTATACTACACAAAGCACAGAGAGTGAACACTGAAACAAGCTGCCTCATTCCAGTCTATATTTGTCCAACCTATTTTTATGTTACCCAAGTAATAGCTTTTATATCCTTTTACTCATGTACGAATTAATTGCTCTACCATATTGTATTACTTTTGTCACTACCACTACTACTACTACTACTACCACTAGTGAACATCAAAATGGTACCTCACTAGTATTACACCTCACTCTGAACCTTTATATACCCTCTGTGTCCATGTATTGTTTGTAATGGCTTGATAAAGCTCCTGGAGAGCGAAACGTTGCCACAATAAATGTCACATTAGTTGCACTTGTGTCCTTTTACTTTACATATTGTCGGTAATTCTACCAACTTTATGGCATAAAAATTATTGTAATGCCCTTGGCTGGCGCTATGGCCTTTATCGACTCCTCCTGTTTTAGTATTGTACATATGGTAGAAGTACTAGGCTCGTACTGCCTGGCCAAGTCCACAACCTGCACTCCTTGCTTGTGTTTATCTATGATTTCATGCTTTAATTCCATGGACATCATCCTCTTTTTCTTCTCAGCACTGTCCTTTGCACTTACTTTCTTAGGACCCATGGTTAGAAAAAAAGAAATATGGCAAAATAACTGCACAAAATGCAAGCAAAACACAAGAGAAATGCTTCCACATGCACTGCTGAGGAATGTTGTGGTGTTTGCTGTGCCAACTAGTGGCGGTGTTCTGAAGCTCACTCGTTATGATTATTATTATAATAATGGGGAACCGCTAAACCCTTAGGATTATACAGCACCTGTAGGGGGGAGGGGACGGAGGGTATTCCCTAGATCAAGAGCCCCTCTTCACCGTCAAGGAACCTCCCTTGAGGGGGAAGCTTGCTCGTATCTCAGAATTTGGCTCGTAACTCAGAGCAAAAAATCGACCAAGTGATAGATCATATCTCAAAAAACTCATATGTTGGGGCACTGGTAAGTTGAGGTTCCACTGTATAGTTATACCAACGCTCTTGTATGGGTGTGAGGCATGGGTTGTGAATGTTGCAACAATGAGAAGGCTGGAGGCAGTGGAGATGTCATGTCTGAGGGCAATGTGTGGCGTGAACATAATGCAGAGAATCTAGTTTGGAGATTAGGTGTGGGATTACCAAAACTATTATCCAGAGGGCTGAGGAGGGGTTAACTTGATGTGCTGTTGGAGTGTAAGCCAGGTAACATTTATGAAGAGATTCAGGAAAACTGGTGGGCTGGACTTGATTCCTGGAGATGGGAAGTACAGCCCCAGCACTCTGAAGGGAGGGGTGTTAGTGTTGCAGTTTTATAACTGTAGTGTAAGCATGCCTCTGGCAAGACAGTGATGGAGTGAATGATGGTGAAAGTTTTTCTTTTCTTGGGCCACCCTGCCTTGGTGGGATATGGCTGATGTGTTAATAATAAAATAAACCGAGTGCATTAATGATGGTAGAATTACTGACAATATGTTAAGTAAAAAGACTGAAAAATAAGCCACAGAACAGGTGGGGTTTGAACCCTGGGCAAGTGAGATGAACCCCACCCATACCGTGATTTGTTTGCAATCATGTTAAGTAAAAAGACATGTGCAACTAATGCAACATTTTATTGTGGCAACTTTTTGCTCTCCAGGAACTTTAAGCTGTAACAGCTTGACAAAGCTCCTGGAGAGTGAAATGTTGCCACAATAAAATGTCACATTAGTTGCACGTGTCTTTTTACTTAACATGATTGCAAACAAATCATGGTACAGGTGGGGTTCATCTCACTTGCCAAGGGTTCAAACCCCACCTGTTCTGTGGCTTATTTTTCAGTCTTTTATGTCTTTGGCAGTATGCCAAGGAACATCATCTTTCATACAAAAATCGCCCTGTCATTTCCCGAAACTGTCAGGCAAATAGTCTGCTGAAGGTGTACTTATGCACATGCATATTTATGATGCCTACTGTATGTCCCATTATACCTCCTTGAGGAAAGCCTGAATGATACTTTACTTCAAGGTAAAAATTTCCAGAGATATATGATGTAATAAGAGAATATTCTTGTAATAGAGAATATTCTTGTAATAGAGAATATTCTTGTAATAGAGATTATTCTCTCTCTGATGAGAGAGCTGGCTGCTAGGACAGTGATCTCAGAATCATTAACAGGTTAATTCTAATGTACTACTACAATATATTGAATGGGAAAAAGAAGTTTATTTCACCACGATACAAGTTTGCACAAAGGAGTATAACAATTGGGTGTACATGCCAAAAGCCCCTTTATATGCAGAGCATTTCGGGCAAACTTAGATAAAAGTCCATGTGGGGATATGACTGAGGTGTATGAATGGAAAACAGGAATACGTACATAAAGGGGATTTAAATACTGTGCTGAAAATATCTAAGACAGAACTCGTAATGGATTCAAGTTGGACAAATTTAGACTTAAAAAGGATATAGGGAAGTACAGTGGAACCCTGGATTTCAGCCGTAATCCGTTCCAGAAGGTCAGCCTAAATCTGAGAAGGCTGAAAACCGAAGTAATATTTCTCAAAAGAATTGATGTAAATGCAATTAATCTGTTTCAACACCCAAAAATACATATTAACAAAAAAAAAAAACACATTTTTTAAAGATGAACTATACTTTTACATAAAACAATGAGAACTAAATAAAATGACTAATGAACATTTAACATCATATTTACCTTTATTGAAGATTCTTGTTGGCATATGGAAGACAGAGAGGAGAAAGGGAGGACTGAATATTGTTTGGAAGGGGAATCCCCCTCCATAAGGACTTCAGGTATCAAGCCCCTATCCAGGGTTACTTCCCTTCTTTATCTTTTACTGGCACTAGGACCAGCTTGAGAGTCACTGCATCCCTGTGGCACAAAAAAAATGTCCAGAAGGTCTGTTTCTGGGGTCTCTTTAAGATTTGCCTGAAGTGGGACAAGGTTTTGTCACTGAACATGTTGCAGATATGGCTTGTTTCAGCTTGGTCAGGGTGATATTTCTCCACAAAACTTTGCACCTCCTTCCACTTTGCACAAATGTCCTTAATCACTGAAGAAGGCACCTCCTTCCCTCTCTCTTCCTCCTCTGAACTAATTTCCTCAGCTGTGGACTGTTGCTATTGCAGATGAAGGTCTTGCAGTTCTTCAGTGATTAGCTCTTGGACCCATGGTGGCTTATTTTGCAGTCACACTCAGTAAACAACCACAAAAAACAATGGATTATAATGAAATGTTTGGATGAATGCACGGAGTGTTACTCACTCACTGAGAGACACAGCCAGACTGACTTGCACACACGGCATGGCGGGCGGACGTGTTCAATATGGCCAATTTCCGAGTTGCCAGCCAAGATCCAGGATAGAATTTCAGCCAAAAAAGCGGCTGAAATCCAATTTGGACGATATCTGCACCAGCTGATATCCAGGGGTCCACTGTACTGCTTTGGCAGTAGAATTGTGAATGAGTGAAACAAATTCTCACTGGTAACATCATTGATGCAACAACTTTGGGTAACTAAATATAGGTTGGATAGGTATACGAGCAGTTGTGGTTGTGTGAGTTGGATCTGTCAAGCATGGGCTATGAGTATCCTGCAGTGTTTCACTGTTCTTATATTGTCACTGGTTTTCTGTTTAAACTGCACAATGTGTGTATACACTTAGAATTGTATACGAGTTCACTTTAATGCTTATTTTAGTGATTAAAATATGCATTACTGGTATTGTACAGGTGGTATGCTTTTAACCTAATAATAATCCTATTTACAGTACAAGTATGTAACACAATTTACATACAATGTAATATCAGGACTCTGTGTAGACTAGGCTAAGGTAAAGTAATGCACTTTTTTTTTTTTGAAACATTGGCTGTCTCCCACTGAGGCAGGGTGGCCAAAAAAAAAAAGAAACCTTATTTTTAAGTAATTCATACAGGTGAAGGGGTTACTAGCCCATTGCTCCTGGCATTTTAGTTGACTCTTACGACACACATGGCTTACGGAGGAAAGATTGTTTTCCACTTTTTCATGGAGATACGTACACATTTCACATGTTATTCAGCATCAGTACCATGTATAGACTGGACTGGTAGTGAGTAAAAGGTCTCTAACTAGTAAAAAAAACTATTCCTTTGTGGGACTGAACAGCTTAGGGTTATTATGCTTAACCATTAGTCATAGGAATTTTGCATGCCTTGTGTCATTTACCCAGGGATTATTGCTATCTTAGTTAAGGGGAAGCACAGAACCAGATAGTCATAGAACAGCTGGGGAATAAGAGGTAATCAAGTTTGAGTTAAGAAAGGGGAGAATAGCTCTATTTATTTGAATTAAGAGCTTTGCAACCTCAAATCAACCCCCCTTGAAGGGCTCTTGGAGTTAGTGTTTGGCTTATAATTACCACTTTGAGGTATCCCAGGCTGTTATTTATCTACCATGTTATTTTTGTTCTTGGATATTCATCTGTATGTATGTGTGTGTGTCTGGAACTCACCTATGTGGTTGTAGGGGTCTATTCTCAGATTCTGGCCCTATCTTTTAATTTGCCACTCTTCAGATTCACTCTCTCTCAGCCACCTGGGCACTATTGAACCTGCTCTTAAAAGTGTGTATGGAGTCTGCCTTCACTGTCTCACCAAGCTCATTCCACTTCTTGACCACTCTGAGACTGAATACTTCCTAATATCTCACAAACTTCCAGTAGTGTCCCCGAGTTCTCGTCTCTCACTTCTCAAACAGCCTATGCTTATGCCCCTAAACTCAGGAACAAGCCTTGTTGCCTACATCTGCACTTTCTCCAGTTTCTTAATGTGCTTTTTTAGGTGCAGGTTCCATACTGGTTCTGCATACTCCAAGATGGGCCAAATGTGTGTTGTGTAAAGGGCCAGGAATGACAGTGTTGAGATTTCTGAAGGCTACTCTATACAAAAGCATAAGACTCAGCAGGCAGTGCAACATCCCCCCCCAGTGAAAAGCAGAGGAGCCATGAGTACATTAAGAGACATTGCAATAAGTGTCAGGGGCCCAAGACTGTTCAGCTGCCTCCCAGCATACATAAAGGGGATTACCAATAGACCTTTGACTGTCTTCAAGAGGGAATTGGACAAACCCAAAGTCAGTACCTGACCAGCTGGGCTGTGGTTTGTATGTTGGTCTGTGTGCGGCCAGCAGTAATAGCCTGGTTGATGAGGCCTTGATCTACCACGAGGCCTGGTCGTGGACTGGGCTGTGAGGGCAATGACTCTTGGAATGCCCTCCAGGTAATACTCTTAGATTTGCCAGACGAGCATTGGATGCAGAAGTTATTCAGCTGATGTGAGCTTCTTGTGTTATACTGGGCACTGTGCTTACCCACAAGTATTTCTATTTAGGTGAAGTCTGTGCCCCTCATCTATACTCTATTTCTGGTCTTCTTACTCCTTCCCCAATATTCATGATCTTGTATTTACTTGGAGTTGAATTCAAGGAACCGCTTATCTGACTACTCTTATAATTTGTCCAGATTAATTTGTGATATTTCCTTGTCTTCATTGGTTTTTACATCATTGGTAAACAGGGTTATATCTGAATCAGTCCTGTCTGGAATATCATTCATGTAAACAAGAAACAGCAC
>NW_027201233.1:0-12551 GCF_038502225.1 Cherax quadricarinatus
AGGTCCGTGGATCCAGGAGTCCACCTGTGTGACACCAGGTGCTCCCCCTTCCCCACGTCCACCCCACACCCTCAACCTTCGCATCCCCAAGTCCGTGGATCCAGGAGTCCACCTGTGTGACACCAGGTGCTCCCCCTTCCCCCCACACCTTCAACCTTCGCATCCCCACTTCCGTGGATCTACGAGTCCACCTGTGTGACACCAGGTGCTCCCCCTTCGCAACTTCCCCCCCACACCCTCAACCTTCGCATCCCCAGGTCCGTTTATCCAGGAGTCCACCTGTGTGACACCAGGTGCTCCCCCTTCCCCACTTCCCCCCCACACCCTCAACCTCCGCATCCCCAGGTCAGTGGATCCAGGAGTCCACCTGTGTGACACCAGGTGCTCCTCCTTCCCCACTTCCCCCCCACACCCTCAACCTTCGCATCCCCAGGTCCGTGGATCCAGGAGTCCACCTGTGTGACACCATGTGCTACCCCTTCCCCACTTCCCCCCCATACACTCAACCTTCGCATCCCCAGGTCCGTGGATCCAGGAGTCCAACTGAGTTACACCAGGTGCTCCTCCTTCCCCACTTCCCCCCCACACCCTCAACCTTCGCATCCCCAGGTCCGTGGATCAAGGAGTCCACCTTTGGGACACCAGGTGCTCCCCCTTCCCCACTTCCCCCCCACACCCTTAACCTTCCCATCCCCAAGTCCGTGGATCCAGGAGTCCACCTGTGTGACGCCAGGTGCTCCCCCTTCCCCACTTTCCCCCCACACCCTCAACCTTCGCATCCCCAGGACCGAGGATCCAGGAGTCCACCTGTGTGACGCCAGGTGCTCCTCCTTCCCCACTTCCGCCCCACACCCTCAACCTTCGCATCCCCAGGACCGAGGATCCAGGAGTCCACCTGTGTGACGCCAGGTGCTCCCCCTTCCCCACTTCCCCCCAACACCCTCAACCTTCGCATCCCCAGGTCCGTGCATCCAGGAGTCCACCTGTGTGACGCCAGGTGCTCCCCCTTCCACACTTCCCCCCGACCCTCAACCTTCGCATTCCCAGGTCCGTGGATCCATGAGTCCACCTGTGTGAGACCAGGTGCTCCCCCTTCCCCACTTCCCCCCCACACCCTCAACCTTCGCATCCCCAGGTCACGGAATTCAGGAGTCTACCTGTGTGACACCAGGTGCTCCCCCTTCCCCACTTTCCCCCCACACCCTCAACCTTCGCATCGCCAGGTCCGTGGATCCAGGAGTCCACCTGTGTGACACCAGGTGCTCCCCCTTCCCCACTTCCCGCACACACCCTCAACCTTCGTATCCCCAGGTCCGTGGATCCAGGAGTCCACCAGTGTGACACCAGGTGCAACCCCTTCCCCACTTCCACCCCATACCCTCAACCTTCGCATCCCCAGGTCCATGGATCCAGGAGTCCACCTGTGTGACACCAGGTGCTCCCCCTTCCCCCCCACACCCTCAACCTTCGCATCCACAGGTGCGTGGATCCAGGAGTCCTCCTGTGTGACACCAGGTGCTCCCCCTTCCCCACTTCCCCCCCACACCCTCAACCTTCGCAGCCCCAGGTCCCTGGATCCAGGTATTCACCTGTGTGACACCAGGTGCTCCTCCTTCCCCACTTCCCCCCACACCCTCAACCTTCGCATCCCCAGGTCCGTGGATCCAAGAGTCCACCTGTGTGACACCAGGTGCTCCCCCTTCCCCACTTCCACCCCATACCTTCAACCTTCGCATCCCCAGGTCCGTGGATCTAGGAGTTCACCTGTGTGACGCCAGGTGCTCCCCCTTCCCCACTTCCCCCCCTCACCCTCAGCCTTCGCATCCCCAGGTCCGTGGATCCAGGAGTCTACCTGTGTGACACCAGGTGCTCCCACTTCCACACTTACCCCCCACACCCTCAACCTTCGCATCCCCAGGTCCGTGGATCCAGGAGTCCACCTGTGTGACACCAGGTGCTCCCCTTTCCCCACTTCCCCCCCACACCCTCAACCTTCGCATCCCCAGTTCCGTGGATCCAGGTATTCACCTGTGTGACACCAGGTGCTCCCCCTTCCCCACTTCCCCCCCACACCCTCAACCTTCGCATCCCCTGTTCCGTGGATCCAGGTATTCCCCCCCTGTGTTACACCAGGTGCTCCCCCTCCCAACTTCCCCCCACACCCTCAACCTTCGCATCCCCAGGTGCTCCCCCTTCCCCACTTCCACCCCGCACCCTCAACCTTCGCATCCCCAGGTCCTCGGATCCAGCAGTCCACTTGTATGACACCATGTGCTCCCCCTTCCCCACTTCCCCCCACACACCCTCAACCTTCGCATCCCTAGGTCCGTGGATACAGATATTCACCTGTGTGACACCAGGTGCTCCCCCTTTCCCACTTCCCCCCCCTCACCTTCAACCTTCGCATCCCCAGGTCCGTGTATCCTGGAGTCCACCTGTGTGACACAATGTGCTCCCCCTTCCCCACTTCCTTCCCACACCCTCAACCTTCGCATCCCCAGGTCAGTGGATCCAGGAGTCCACCTGTGTGACACCAGGTGCTCCCCCTTCCCCACTTGCTGCACACACCCTCAACCTTCGTATCCCCAGGTCCGTGGATCCAGGAGTCCACCTGTGTGACACCAGGTGCTCCCCCTTCCCCACTTCCCCCCCACACCCTCAACCTTCGCATCCCCAGGTCCGTGGATCCAGGAGTCCAACTGTGTTACACCAGGTGCTCCCCCTTCCCCACTTCCACCCCATACCCTCAACCTTCGCATCCCCAGGTCCGTGGATCCAGGAGTCCAACTGTGTTACACCTGGTGCTCCCCCTTCCCCACTTCCCCCTAACACCCTCAACCTTCGCATCCCCAGGTCCATGGATCCAGGAGTCCACCTGTGTGACACCAGGTGCTCCCCCTTCCCCCTCACACCCTCAACCTTCGCATCCCCAGGTGCGTGGATCCAGGACTCCTACTGTGTGACACCAGGTGCTCCCCCTTCCCCCCCACACCCTCAACCTTCGCATCCCCAGGTCCGTGGATCCTGGAGTCCACCTGTGTGACACCAGGTGCTCCCCCGTCCCCCCCACACCCTCAACCTTCGCATCCCCAGGTGCGTGGATCCAGGAGTCCTCCTGTGTGACACCAGGTTCTCCCCCTTCCCCACTTCTCCCCCCACACCCTCAACCTTCGCATCCCCAGGTCCGTGGATCCAGGTATTCACCTGTGTGACACCAGGTGCTCCCCCTTCCCCACTTCCCCCCCACACCCTCAACCTTCGCATCCCCAGGTCCGTGGATCCAGGAGTCCACCTGTGTGACACCAGGTGCTCCCCCTTCCCCACTTCCACCCCACACCCTCAACCTTCGCATCCCCACGTCCGTGGATCCAGGAGTCCACCTGTGTGACACCAGGTGCTCCCCCTTCCCCACTTCCACCCCACACCCTCAACCATCGCATCCCCAGGACCGTGGATCTAGGAGTCCACCTGTGTCACACCAGGTGCTCCCCCTTCCCCACTTCCCGCACACCCCCTCAACCTTCGTATCCCCAGGTCCGTGGATCCAGGAGTCCACCTGTGTGACACCAGGTGCTACCCCTTCCCCACTTCCACCCCATACCCTCAACCTTCGCATCCCCAGGTCCGTGGATCCAGGAGTCCAACTGTGTTACACCAGGTGCTCCCCCTTCCCCACTTCCCCCCCACACCCTCAACCTTCGCATCCCCAGGTCCATGGATCCAGGAGTCCACCTGTGTGACACCAGGTGCTCCCCCTTCCCCCCCACACCCTCAAACTTCGCATCCCCAGGTGCGTGGATCCAGGAGTCCTCCTGTGTGACACCAGGTGCTCCCCGTTCCCTACTTCCCCCCCCACACCCTCATCCTTCGCATCCCCAGTTCCGTGGATCCAGGAGTCCACCTGTGTGACACCAGGTGCTCCCCCTTCCCCCCCACACCCTCAACCTTCGCATACCCAGGTGCGTGGATCTAGGAGTCCTCCTGTGTGACACCAGGTGCTCCCCCTTCCCCACTTCTCCCCCCACACCCTCAACCTTCGCATCCCCAGGTCCGTGGATCCAGGTATTCACCTGTGTGACACCAGGTGCTCCCCCTTCCCCACTTCCCCCCCCCAGACCCTCAACCTTCGGATCCCCAGGTCCGTGGATCCAGGAGTCCACCTGTGTGACACCAGGTGCTCCTCCTTCCCCACTTCCACCCCACACCCTCAACCTTCGCATCCCCACGTCCGTGGATCCAGGAGTCCACCTGTGTGACAATAGGTGCTCCCCTTTTCCCCCCACACCTTCAACCTTCGCATCCCCAGGTCCGTGGATCTAGGAGTTCACCTGTGTGACACCAGGTGCTCCCTCTTCCCCACTTCCCCCCCACACCCTCAGCCTTCGCATCCCCAGGTCCGTGGATCCAGCAGTCTACCTGTGTGACACCAGGTGCTCCCCCTTCCCCACTTCCCCCCCACACCCTCAACCTTCGCATCCCCAGGTCCGTGGATCCAGGTATTCACCTGTGTGACACCAGGTGCTCCCCCTTCCCCACTTTCCCCCCACACCCTCAACCTTCGCATCCCCGGGTCCGTGGATCGAGGTATTCACCTGTGTGACACCAGGTGCTCCCCCTTCCCCACTTCCCCCCCACACCCTCAACCTTCGCATCCCCGAGTCCGTGGATCCAGGTATTCACCTGTGTGACACCAGGTGCTTCCCCTCCCCACTTCCCCCCAAACCCTCAACCTTCGCATCCCCAGGTGCTCCCCTTCCCCACTTCCCCTCTCACCCTCAACCTTCGGATCCCCATGTCCCTGGATCCAGCAGTCCACCTGTGTGACACCAGGTGCTCCCCCTTCCCCACTTCCCCCCCCCACACCCTCAACCTTCGCATCCCTAGGTCCGTGGATACAGGTATTCACCTGTGTGACACCAGGTGCTCCCCCTCCCCACTTCCCCCCACACCCTCAACCTTCGCATCCCCAGGTGCTCCCCTTTCGCACACTAAGGCACTGCTGTCTTGGCTTTAGATTTCTGCTTACCATGACTCCCAAGTCTTTTTCACATTCTGTATGACCAAGCTCTACTTCACCTAGGGTTATTTTCATTACCAAGGGCAAGTACCTTACACTTATCCACATTAAACTTCATCTGCCATTTCTCAGACCAAGACATTAATTTGTTCAAATCGTCCTGGAGTTCATTGATATCCTCCTCAGAGTGAATTATACGGCCTATCTTTGTATCATCAGCAAACTTACTCATGTCACTAATAATCCCTTCATCAAGGTCATTAATGTAAATTATGAACAAGAGAGAGCCTTAAACTGATCCTTGTGGAACGCCACTAGTGACTAATCCCCATTCAGATTTCACTCCATTAATGGTAACTCTCTGCTTTCTATTGGTAAGCCATGCCTCAATCCATGCTAGAACTTTACCTCCTATACCACGAGCTGCCACTTTTCTTAAGAGTCTCTTGTGAGGTACTCTGTCGAAGGCTTTACTAAAATCAAAATAAACAATATCATATTCCTTATCACTGTCAACTGCCTCAAATGTTCTATTGAAGAACGTCAGTAAGTTTGTCAGGCAGGAACGACCTCTCGCGAATCCATGCTGAGATTCATTTATCAAGTTATGCTCTTCAAGGTGACTTCTGATAATGTCAGCTATAATTGATTCTAATAACTTGCCCACTATAGATGTCAGGCTTATTGGACGGTAATTTGAAGGAGTGGACTTATCCCCTGATTTGAATATAGGAACCACATTAGCCATCTTCCACATCTCTGGCACAACACTGGTAAGGATGGACGCATTGAATACACTCGTTAATGGCTGACTAAGCTCCATCTTGCATTCCTTAAGTACCCTTGAAAACAACTCATCGGGTCCCGGGGACTTATTTTGTTTCAGTTTGTCTATCTGTTTAATAACCATGTCCCTCGTGACAGTAATGTTAGTTAACTTAAATTCATCAGGAACTAAATAATTGTTAATTACTGGAATCTCATTTACATCTTCCTGTGTAAAAACTGACAAAAAATAGTCATTAAATAAGGAACACATTTCCAGTTCATTATCCGTCAGCTGTCCATTCCCAGATTTCAGAGGTCCTACTTTTTCCTTCACCTTCGTCCTATACACTTGAAAGAACCCCTTTGGATTAGTCTTTGATTCATTAGCAACTCTAATTTCATAGTCACGTTAAGCCTTTCTAATCGCTTTTTTACTTCTCTTTTATGCTGAACATATTATTCAGTAAAGTTAACCTCTCCTCTTCTGATGCGCATATAAATTCCCCTTTTCCCCCCTAATAGATGCTTTAGCCTCCTGTTAACCCATTTGGGATCGTTATTATTAGACCTAATTTCTCTCTGGGGAATGTATATACTCTGGGCACTGTGTACATTATTAAGAAAACAATCATAAAAGCAGATCCCTTCATATTCATAAGTATGATTATCGTCAATAAAATCATTAGCTAGATAACCCCAATCAATATTAGACAGATGTTCCCTAAGTCCATTATAATCGGCAGAACGAAAATCGGGGATTTTTACTGTATTATCATTATTCTTGCATTCCCAATTAATGATAAAGGTGATGGATTTGTGATCACTTGCGCCAAGCTCTTCAGTGATCTCCAGATTATTCACGAGTGTTTCCTTATTTGACAAGACTAGGTCTAGTAAAAGGACACAAGTGCAACTAATGTGACATTTATTGTGGCAACGTTTCGCTCTCCAGGAGCTTTATCAAGCCATTACAAACAATACATGGACACAGAGGGTATATAAAGGCTCAGAGTGAGGTGAATACTAGTGAGGTACCATTTCGATGTTCACTAGTGGTAGTAGTAGTAGTAGTAGTAGTGGTAGTGACAAAAGTAATACAATATGGTAGAGCAATTAATTCGTACATGAGTAAAAGGATATAAAAGCTATTACTTGGGTAACATAAAAATAGGTTGGACAAATATAAACTGGAATGAGGCAGCTTGTTTCAGTGTTCACTCTCTGTGCTTTGTGTAGTATAACAGGAGAGACTATGTGATGGCAAGGTTTACTGTTTTCAGGAGGATTCTTGCTAAGACTTCGGAGATGGTGAAGCTGCCGTTGTTTTGTTTAATTGTATTCGAAACAGCGATCAGTGCTGATTCAAGGCATTTGCGTGTGCGGAAATTAGTTTCTTTTATCACTAATTGGGCGTCTCTGAATTTCATAAGATGATTGGTGGAATTTCGGTGTTGTACACAGGCGTTGTTTAAGTTGTCGTTCCTACATATACGCATGAGGGTATATAAAGGCTCAGAGTGAGGTGAATACTAGTGAGGTACCATTTCGATGTTCACTAGTGGTAGTAGTAGTAGTAGTAGTAGTAGTGTGTTAGGTAAGACACATATGCAACAGTTAGGTATCTTTATTATGAAACGTTTCGCCTACACAGTAGGCTTCTTCAGTCAAGTACAGAAAAGTTGATAGAAGCAGAAGATACTTGAAGACGATGTAATCAGTCCATCACCCTTAAAGTTTTGAGGTGGTCAGTCCCTCAGTCTGGAGAAGAGCATTGTTCCATAGTATGAAACAATATTGTTTCATACTATGGAACAATGCTCTTCTCCAGACAGGTGACAAGCACTACTGTAAGTACATTCCTGCCTTGTATACTAGTGGATTTATTGGTGGAAAGCTTCACCTTTGACCAATAATAAACTTAGTCCTTTCAGTTTTGCTCTAAGTTGACTGTTGTAATAATCACCACATCTTTTAGGTATTGTACTTATCATGGAGAGTGATTTCTTAAGCAGTGGGTAACCTGTCTATCTAGTAAATTTCATCAGAGATAGTGAATATTTATTATCTCTGATGAAATTTTGCTACGTGTTACTTGTATCCCTGGCTCATATCTCTATCTCTCTCTCTCTCTCTCTCTCTCGCTCTCTCTCTCTCTCTCTCTCTCTCTCTCTCTCTCTCTCTCTCTCTCTCTCTCTCTCTCTCTCTCTCATGCTGATACAGGTGTAATGTCCTATGTGAGGTGATATCTAAGCCCTATAAGCCTTATATTGTTTTATTATTTTTACAGATTCTTCATAATGTTAGATATCACGAAAGCGCTTGCAAATTTCACTGTTTTCTCACAGTGGTTATTTAGCATACACACCGGACCACGCAATCCTACAAGAATCATGCTCCCAGCAGAGTTAGGCAGAGCTAATTGACCAGTTTTACCTATTCGACACGACTTATATATATATATATATATATATATATATATATATATATATATGTATGTATATATATATATATATATATATATATATATATATATATATATATATATATATATATATATATATATATATATATATATATATATATATATATATATATATATTAAAAGCGAGACTTTTAGTCTTCTAATTACATATTTCAAATTGTGATTTAAAATAATCAGAAATAATTAACAGTTATATCGTTATTCTTTTTCAGTTAGTGTGTTAATGTTAAAAAATCACTGTAATTCACGTCACAGTTGAAGTGGTTAATGTTCGTTGCTTCAGCTTCGTATATGTTTTTGAGAATTATCAAGTTTTCATTAAACTAGAAACTTGAAATAAATTTAATTAATAGTAAATTTCATCAGAGATAGTGAATATTTATTATCTCTGATGAAATTTTGGACTAAATGCATGAGGCATATCGTAAATCATATTGTGTGTGTGTGTGTGTGTGTGTGTGTGTGTGTGTGTGTGTGTGTGTACTCACCTTGTTGAGGTTGCAGGGGTCGAGTCCAAGCTCCTGGCCCCGCCTCTTCACTGTGTGTGTGTGTGTGTGTGTGTGTGTGTGTGTGTGTGTGTGTGTGTGTGTGTGTGTGTGTGTGTGTGTGTGTGTGTGTGTGTGTGTGTACTCACCTTGTTGAGGTTGCAGGGGTCGAGTCCAAGCTCCTGGCCCCGCCTCTTCACTGTGTGTGTGTGTGGGCTTCACAGTAAAAAGTAATTCTTATCACTGTTAGAATTAATGGCCCTTCAAGTGGAAGAAATATACTGTTTACTAAAAGCAGGAGGAGTAATTATTTAGTGGATTCACTTTGAACCCTTCTTTAAAGTACGAATAGGAACCAAATTACATATTTGTGGCTCTCTATCCCCCTCCCCGTGCGGGTTTAACACTTCTTGTAATGCATATCATGCATTAAGGTGCCTTGGTCATCACCCTGACGGATCTTGATCCAAGGAACTACTGCTATCATCAATTATTGTGGATTTAAACTGACTCCCACAAGCTGTGTCACCCATACGGGCTTACGCTTCCCAGTCATGCATATTGGTGTTTACAGTGTCAGTACTGTAGTAAAGATACCATGCTGACATCCAGTTAAGAAAATGGGAAAAGTAGTGAGATCAGCTAGTGTCAGCACCAAGTTTAATAAAACATACTATACTGAAGCCCTGAGTACAACTACTATCAGTACCAAGTTTAATAAAACATACTACACTGAAGCCCTGAGTACAACTACTATCAGCACCAAGTTTAATAAAACATACTACACTGAAGCACTGAGTACAACTACTATCAGTACCAAGTTTAATAAAACATACTACACTGAAGCCCTGAGTACAACTACTATCAGTACCAAGTTTAATTAAACATACTACACTGAAGCCCTGAGTACAACTACTATCAGTACCAAGTTTAATAAAACATACTACACTGAAGCACTGAGTACAACTACTATCAGTACCAAGTTTAATAAAACATACTACACTGAAGCACTGAGTACAACTACTATCAGTACCAAGTTTAATAAAACATACTATACTGAAGCCCTGAGTACAACTACTATCAGTACCAAGTTTAATAAAACATACTACACTGAAGCCCTGAGTACAACTACTATCAGCACCAAGTTTAATAAAACATACTACACTGAAGCACTGAGTACAACTACTATCAGTACCAAGTTTAATAAAACATACTACACTGAAGCCCTGAGTACAACTACTATCAGTACCAAGTTTAATAAAACATACTACACTGAAGCCCTGAGTACAACTACTATCAGTACCAAGTTTAATAAAACATACTACACTGAAGCCCTGAGTACAACTACTATCAGTACCAAGTTTAATAAAACATACTACACTGAAGCACTGAGGACAACTACTATCAGTACCAAGTTTAATAAAACATACTACACTGAAGCCCTGAGTACAACTACTATCAGTACCAAGTTTAATAAAACATACTACACTGAAGCCCTGAGTACAACTACTATCAGTACCAAGTTTAATAAAACATACTACACTGAAGCCCTGAGTACAACTACTATCAGTACCAAGTTTAATAAAACATACTACACTGAAGCACTGAGTACAACTACTATCAGTACCAAGTTTAATAAAACATACTACACTGAAGCCCTGAGTACAACTACTATCAGTACCAAGTTTAATAAAACATACTACACTGAAGCCCTGAGTACAACTACTATCAGTACCAAGTTTAATAAAACATACTACACTGAAGCCCTGAGTACAACTACTATCAGTACCAAGTTTAATAAAACATACTACACTGAAGCCCCGAGTACAACTACTATCAGTACCAAGTTTAATAAAACATACTACACTGAAGCCCTGAGTACAACTACTATCAGTACCAAGTTTAATAAAACATACTACACTGAAGCCCTGAGTACAACTACTATCAGTACCAAGTTTAATAAAACATACTACACTGAAGCCCTGAGTACAACTACTATCAGTACCAAGTTTAATAAAACATACTATACTGAAGCCCTGAGTACAACTACTATCAGTACCAAGTTTAATAAAACATACTACACTGAAGCACTGAGTACAACTACTATCAGTACCAAGTTTAATAAAACATACTACACTGAAGCACTGAGTACAACTACTATCAACACCAAGTTTAATAAAACATACTATACTGAAGCCCTGAGTACAACTACTATCAGTACCAAGTTTAATAAAACATACTACACTGAAGCCCTGAGTACAACTACTATCAGTACCAAGTTTAATAAAACATACTACACTGAAGCCCTGAGTACAACTACTATCAGCACCAAGTTTAATAAAACATACTACACTGAAGCCCTGAGTACAACTACTATCAGTACCAAGTTTAATAAAACATACTACACTGAAGCCCTGAGTACAACTACTATCAGTACCAAGTTTAATAAAACATACTACACTGAAGCCCTGAGTACAACTACTATCAGCACCAAGTTTAATAAAACATACTACACTGAAGCCCTGAGTACAACTACTATCAGTACCAAGTTTAATAAAACATACTACACTGAAGCCCTGAGTACAACTACTATCAGTACCAAGTTTAATAAAACATACTACACTGAAGCCCTGAGTACAACTACTATCAGCACCAAGTTTAATAAAACATACTACACTGAAGCACTGAGTACAACTACTATCAGTACCAAGTTTAATAAAACATACTACACTGAAGCCCTGAGTACAACTACTATCAGCACCAAGTTTAATAAAACATACTACACTGAAGCCCTGAGTACAACTACTATCAGTACCAAGTTTAATAAAACATACTACACTGAAGCCCTGAGTACAACTACTATCAGTACCAAGTTTAATAAAACATACTACACTGAAGCCCTGAGTACAACTACTATCAGCACCAAGTTTAATAAAACATACTACACTGAAGCCCTGAGTACAACTACTATCAGTACCAAGTTTAATAAAACATACTACACTGAAGCCCTGAGTACAACTACTATCAGTACCAAGTTTAATAAAACATACTACACTGAAGCCCTGAGTACAACTACTATCAGTACCAAGTTTAATAAAACATACTACACTGAAGCCCTGAGTACAACTACTATCAGCACCAAGTTTAATAAAACATACTACACTGAAGCCCTGAGTACAACTACTATCAGTACCAAGTTTAATAAAACATACTACACTGAAGCCCTGAGTACAACTACTATCAGCACCAAGTTTAATAAAGCATACTACACTGAAGCCCTGAGTACAACTACTATCAGCACCAAGTTTAATAAAGCATACTACACTGAAGCACTGAGTACAACTACTATCAGCACCAAGTTTAATAAAGCATACTACACTGAAGCCCTGAGTACAACTACTATCAGTACCAAGTTTAATAAAACATACTACACTGAAGCCCTGAGTACAACTACTATCAGCACCAAGTTTAATAAAACATACTACACTGAAGCCCTGAGTACAACTACTATCAGTACCAAGTTTAATAAAACATACTACACTGAAGCCCTGAGTACAACTACTATCAGCACCAAGTTTAATAAAACATACTACACTGAAGCCCTGAGTACAACTACTATCAGCACCAAGTTTAATAAAACATACTACACTGAAGCCCTGAGTACAACTACTATCAGCACCAAGTTTAATAAAACATACTACACTGAAGCCCTGAGTACAACTACTATCAGCACCTCTTCAGTACTATCAACAATTATGTGTTCCAGTTGTCAGTATTTGACTGAACTGTTCAGAAAATC
>NW_027201234.1:0-12548 GCF_038502225.1 Cherax quadricarinatus
TTTATTTCCCCCCACTGAAACTCTCCTACCCCCTTCAGCTTTGTTTCGCTTAGGGCCAGGACATCCAACTTCTTTTCATTCATAACATCAGCAATCATCTGTTTCTTGTCATCCGCACTACATCCACGCACATTTAAGCAACCCAGTTTTATAAAGTTTTTCTTCTTCTCTTTTTTAGTAATTGTATACAGGAGAAGGGGTTACTAGCCCATTGCTCCCGGCATCTTAGTCGCCTCATACGACACGCATGGCTTACGGAGGAAAGATTCTTTTCCACTTCCCCATGGA
Organism: Cherax quadricarinatus; assembly: GCF_038502225.1. NCBI lineage: Eukaryota > Metazoa > Arthropoda > Malacostraca > Decapoda > Parastacidae > Cherax > Cherax quadricarinatus. The sequence continues at coordinate 289 of NW_027201234.1, forward strand.
CAATAGAAGAAATAAAAAAGAACAAGAGCTATTTAGAAAAAAGAGAAAAACCTAGATGTATGTATATATATATATGCATGTGCGTGTCTGTGAAGTGTGACCAAAGTGTAAGTAGGAGTAGCAAGATATCCCTGTTATCTTAGCGTGTTTATGAGACAGAAAAAGAAACCAGCAATCCTACCATCATGCAAAACAGTTACAGGTTTTTGTTTCAGTTTAATGTTACGAGGGGCAATTTAAATGCTGGAGGCACTGCGGATTTACCCTGTGTCCGAGATGGCTGCCATTTTCTAAGGATGACTATTTAGTATGAAATAAATTCAGTCAACTCATTAGAGCGCAAGTGGAAGGTCAGGGGCTGAGTAGCAATGCTATAACATCTCAGAGTACGTTCAAGGATCACAACAGTGTTATCATCACACTCACAAGGAAAATGATAGGCTGGATAACTAGAGGCTTAAATGAAGGATGCGTTAATGATTATACCTTTCAAGTCACTTGTTCCCTCGGTATTAGAATATTGCTGCACCCCTCGGTATTGGAATATTGCTGTGGTGCCTGCTTAGTAGTGCATACAACCAGCATCAACACCTGACTGAACAGACCACGAACGAAAAGACCAGGTTTGGGCCGGGCCTCAACTACCTCTGGAATCTTCTGAAATTAATCTTTTATACAATCAACGGCAATATCGACCATATCTTTGATAACATAAAATAGCAACATTTTTATAATTTTTTGTAGCATGTGTAGTGTTATCATAAAATACACGCTGTGTTCTAAACTACCATCAATCCTTGTTAAAATACACAATGTATTCCTTAACGACCACCAGTTCAAAATAATATATACGCCTTGTGAAATGTACAAATAACCGGCATTTAGAAGACTGAAATTATGGCGACGTTTGCTCAGAGCTGGATCATTATCTAGCTTTTCAATATACGCGCCTTGTTTTCGTTCCTTAACTACTTCCAAACCACCAGTTCTCTGGTTAAAAAAGAACACGTACCCGAACTATCCACAATTCCATAGTTTAAATTAGCATGTTCCTAATCCAGCACCAGTTTCCTAAATAAAGTGCACGATATATTCCCATACTACCGCCAGTCACTTGGAAAAAATTACCTTGTTCCCAAACTATTACTTTACCTATGATTAAAAGGCGAAATATTCGTAGTTTTACACTGCAACTTCAAGTTGTCGGTTTAGAAACCGACAAGTTGAAGAATGAGACACTTGTTCAACATTTGGAAATCTGTAATAGTTTTAAAAACTGTAGAGTTGAAGAATGAGAAAACTGTGCAACATTTGGAGACCTAGGTTTCCAAACATTTGGAAACCTAGGTTTCTAAATGTTGTACAAGCGTCTCATTCTTCAAGTATTATCCTAAACTACCATCCAATCCATTCATTAGTAGTCAATCTCTTCAATCATATATCCACCGAAAAACGATACCCATTGTAGTTGAAGGTTATATTTTTCCTCCGTAGTTTTAATGTCATATCTTGAGAACATCTAATGAGATCACTTTCAGACTTACACAGTTGGTGTGTCGTGCCTAGAAGGCGGCTCAGAATGTTATTGGGTCGTGTAGGTGCCAAGTTAACAATACATTGACAAAACTGTAGTATTGCTTTCTGTGCAGTAACTTGAGAACCCGTTTATTGATCAGCTTCAAGCAGTCCATGCTGGTGTATCTTACATAGAGGATATATCGAATTGTTATTGGGTTGTGTAGATGCCATTTTGGCATTAACATTTTAAATACCTTATTTACCGGCATATAAGGCGCAAGAGTATAGACTGCTTGCTGGCTGGCACGTTTCCAAGCAATTGTAACGTAACTTTAGTAAACAACAGCTAAAGAGTAACCCAAAGCCTACCATTGACCCTGACCTTCAGCATATAAGGCGCAGGGTGATTTTCCAAATCTCTGGTTGAGAAAAGAAAGCGCACCTTATATGCCAGAAAATACGGTACGTTTGGCATTGTTAGTACGATAAAATAAGAATGCTCTTTTCTGAATGATCTATTCGTGCAGATCTATTGGTTTCTGTGAAATAACTAGAGGTATCTTCTGATCACCTTCAAAATTTTACCGCTGGTGCATCTCTCTGAAGGTATTCGCATTGTTAATGGTTTTTTAAGCATTAACTAAAAAAAGCAAATTGGGATATTAGTTTCCGTGTAATACATCGAGACTGTCTCATGTGATCGGCTTTAGACTCTCAACAGTGATGTATAAAATTTAATGGAAAGTTTATAATGACTCTAGAGTTATTGATGTTATTGAATAAATTGTGTAACTGATTTTTGCGCAGTAACTTGAGAATGATTCTTTAAGTCAACTTCAAACATTTTTGTGAGTGCATCTTGCCTGAAGAAAGGCTTAAGTTTTTATTGAGCTTTGCGAAGGTTATCTAAAATTATTTGTTCCATAAAATCTGTTTTGAACTCAGGTGTGATTGTAATTTATAACGTCAAACATTATTGGAAATTTAACACCTGTTTCGATACAGTTTAAATTTGTATTTTCATTTGTATTTAAATTCTTTAATTCACGAGGTTGCTGATATACAGCTTAGGTGCCTCTAGAGGGTGTTGATCTACAGCTCCTGGGCCTTACGATAGTGTTAACCAACAAGCACTTGGTCTCTCCCGAATCTCTTCCGAGGACTGAGTTATTGCTCATTATCTCTTCAGTGAGACGAGCTGATTGCCCACTGCCTTTTAATTAAGGCTTTTGAGGTATAACTAACATGTCCTTCCCAGGCGTTAAGATAATGTTGAAATAGGATAAAACAATACCATAACTGATATATTTCGATTCTGATTCAATCTTGCATCTCCACTGTTTTGTTTCGCAAGATCATGCAAGCACACCATTATTATTATTATTATTATTATTATTATTATTATTATTATTATTATTATTATTATTATAATTATAATTATTATTATAGTAGTAGTAGTCGTAGTAGAGCTAGTAATATTACAATTTATAGTCATATACATATTATTATTATTATTATTATTATTATTATTATTATTATTATTATTATTATTATTATTATTATTGTTATTATTATTATTATAGAGGTAAGCCACAAACTAGACCTGTAAAAACATTCATTATCTAAAGAATGAGACATTGTCAGGCTTAAGGCAAGGAAGGAAGGAAGGAATGGTGAAATGGGGGAAGAAGGAAGTTGAGATAGATCCAATTCCTTGAATTAAGAGCCCTTGGGCAGTATCTGGGCATCCCACCTGAAGGGTGATGGCTCAGAAATTTCCAATAACCGTGCGTGTTCAGAGAGGATACTTGAAGCGCCGTGCTGGGACCATGTAAGAAAGATAAAGTGGGAAGAAAGAAAACAGCGAGCGAGAACGAGAGAAAGTGAGAAAGTGAAGATCGTAGCTACTGTGCCCTAGAGAGAAAGAGTGAAATTGAACGCTCTTAGCTGCTCGACTTCTCAGTTTGATGACTTTTAGTTGCATAGTCAATGTTGGGTTGTGTCGCCTAGTACTTGATGCTATTGTAACTTCCCAAGCTGCCTCGTAAATGCTGATTAATCTTGGCTACATTATCATTATTATAATTCTTATTATTATCATTAGTATTAATTAGTATTATGTAATTGTTATTATCTGAATTTAAATTAATATATTTGTTATAACTTAATTTATATTATTATTACAATTATTTTTAATTGTTATAATAATAACAATCACAATAATAATAGTATTAAAATTGTTATTAGTAGTATTAATTTATATTATGTTATATAATTACAGTTTTGTAACTGTAGTTTGAGCGCGCCTTTGGCAGGACAGTGATGGAGTGAATGATGATGAAAGTTTTTCTTTTTTTGGGGGGGAAGAGGGCCACCGTACCTAATTATTATCACTAGTATTAATTTATATATAATTTCTGTTGTCTTAATTTATATTATTATTATTATTATTATTATTATTATTATTATTATTATTATTATCATAAGGTCAGAGGTTATATTATTTCCGGACTATGAGTTTCCTTGTTACTTTTTTTTATTTTTTGCACAGAAATTCTATTTGTGTTCCAGTATTTTATTGGCTTTTTTTTCCTCTCGCTAGAATTCAGAAGGAACGTATGAATTTAACGGAGTTTTCTTTTGTTTAATAAGAGAATTGAAATAAAAAAAATCCGTAATTTTTTTTCCTGGAATTCTCGACTATTTTATTTTATTATTGAACGTTGCCGGTCACAGACCAGTTCACAAGGCTTTCTGGAACGATGACAGCCTGCTTTACAACCGGCTTATACAGGCTGCCTCGGTTTGTCTTCCAGCCTGCCTTCAATTCTGCTTCAGCCTGCATGCCTTCCTTCTAGCTTGTCGGGGCTAGCTTTACTGCCTGCCTTCTAGGGTATCTTTCAGGATGAGACAGCCTTCCCAACTAGCTGCCTTTGAGCTTGCCTTCAGCCCTACCCGTCAACCTACCTTACAACCTGCCGCGACCAGCATTACTGCCTCCCTTACACCATGTCTCAACCTCCCGTACTGCCAGCCTTCCAGCCTGCATCAACTCTCCATACTGCCAGCCATACAGCCTGCTTCAATCTTTCTCACTGCCTGCCTTACAGTCTCCCTCAACCTTTCATACGGCCAGCCTTCCAACCTACCTTATCCCTCTATTCTGCCACCTTTCAGTCTCCAGCCTTCCATTCTGCCTGCCTTCCAGCCTGCCTCAGTTCTCTATACGGCCTAGCTTCCAGCCTACATCTACCCTCTATACTGCCAGTCTTTGAAGTTACCATATTCTTCCATACTGACAGCCTTCCACACTGCCAACCTTCCAGCCTTCTTTATCCCTCCCTACTACTACCATTCCAGCCAGTCTCAACAAGTTTTCCAGCCACTTTTTCCTCTGCCTACCTTACTACTGAATACCATCCTGTCTGCTGTTTCATTGAATTCCAGACTGTCTGCCTGTTATATTAAATGCTTACCTGAATGCCTGTGTGTATACCTTTCAGACTGTCTTCCTGCCTTCTTGACCGTCTGCATGGCTGAACCCCTGAATGAGTGATGACATGAAGGAACGCCTGGATGAGTGCTTGCATGACTGAGCGCCTATATGAGTGCTTGCATAACTGAACGCCTGGATGAGTGTTGACATGAACGCCTGGATGAATGCAAGCATGACTGAACGCCTGGATAACTGCTGACATGAAGGATCGCCTGAATGAATGCTTGCATGACTGAACGCCTGGTTGAGTGCTGACATGACTAAACGCCTGGATGAGTGTTGACTGAACGCCTGGATGAGTGCTTGCATGACGGAACTCTCTTCAGTTATTCTCGTTGACTAGACGCCTGACAGCTTAGATGAATTATTTAACGCCAGTTTGCCAGGCTCATGATTGTACACCTGACTGCCAGGCTGCATGATTGTACACCTGGCTGCCAGCCTGCATGACTGTAAACCTGGCTGCCAAGATGCATGATTGTACGCCTGGATGCCAGGCTGCATGATTGTACACCTGGCTGCCAGGCTGCATGATTGCAAACCTGGCTGATAGGCTGCATGATTGTATGCCTGGATGCCAGGCTGCATGATTGTACGACTGGATGCCAGGCTGCATGATTGTACGACTGGATGCCAGGCTGCATGGCTGTATGCCTGACTGCCAGACTACATGATTGTGCACCGGGCCGGCAGGCTTCATGATTGTACCCCTGACTACCTGGCTGCATGGTTGTACACCTGGCTTCCAGTTGGCTGCATGACTGCAACTTGGCTAGCATCAGACAGGCTAGCATAGGTCCAAGATACAGGCGGACGGTAGCCCGCATCCCCTCACTAAAAAAAAAACCCACACCAGGGGATAAAAAAAAGGAGCATGAAAAGGGGTTACCACAAATAACATTCTAACCTAAATAAATAAAAATATTAGACTCTAGATAAAGAGTCTGCCAACATATTTTCTTTGCCGGCAATATATTTAATGGAAATATTATAGGGCTGCAGCCTTAGCATCCAGCGCATGAGCCTTGTGTTGTGGTTCTTCATGGCTTGGAGATATACTAGAGGATTGTGATCACTGTAGACTGTGACCACCTGCGATGTCTGGCCCACATAAACATCGAAATGCTCCAAAGCCAGTACCAGCGCGAGGGCTTCTTTTTCAATTGTAGAGTAAGCCCTCTGATGTGGCTGGAACTTGGCTGAAAAGTATGCTACAGGCTGCAACTCCTCATTCTCGTTTTGTAATAGTACTGCCCCAACCCCAGACTCACAAGCATCAACCTGTAATGAAAAAGGTTTGGAGAAGTCTGGAGACAAGAGAATGGGTGGGGGTTTATGGGGGCAATTGGGACGGATGTGACCTACTTTATTACACATGAAGCAGACGACAGGCTTGCCCTTTACTCCCTGTTGACGTTGCAAATGGTGTCGTTCTGGCTGGTGTCTCTCTGAATACTGTTGTCGAGATGCACCATGAGTAGTTTGCCTCTCCGCAGGTGGACCATAAGTTGAGAAGCGTGGCTCACCAGGTGACTTAGTTGGCTGACGTAGACGTTCTCCCTCCGACTGGCACTTGATTCTCCAAGGTTGACGATCTCTGCTCATGCCAGGCTGTTGAAAAGAGAGACGGGACCGCTCGGACAAAGAGCGGTTAGTTTCGAAGGTATCAGCCAACCTGGCTGCCTCCAATGCAGTGGTTAAGTCACGATCCTGCAGAAAGACTCGAACCTCTGGTCCCACAGACTCCAGCAGGTTATCAATCAGAATAAGCTGTACCAGCTCCTCAAAGGTAGAGACACCACTTGCTTTATACCAGCTGGTAAAAGCTTTGGTTTGCTGTCTCACAAAGTCCACTAGGGATTGACCAAGCTGCCGCCTGCTTAATTTAAAAAGCTTACGGTATTTGGCTGGGATACATGTATATGCTCCCAACACTGTGGTCTTCACTACTTGATAATCAGAAAATTCAGCGTCATTTAATACTGACGTAAATTCCTGTGCCTTACCCAATAATGCTGTATGAACCAACGATGCCCAATGCTGTTCCGGCCACCTCAAGGCTCGAGCCTGATTTTCGAAGCTTTCGAAAAATTGTTCTGGTTCGGCCTCATTGAAGCGGGGAACAAGCTGTACTGCTTTTTGTAAACTAAAATCATTTACAGAATGCGAAAACTGCCTCCTTTCTCTTTCCCTATCAAATTCTTCCCTTGCGAATGCTCTCTGTTCCCTAGTTTGCTCAAGATTGATTTTTGCCAGCTCAAGTGCCAACGACGCTGATTCACCTTGAGACAACCCAGCTGCACTATACTGACCATTTTGCTCCGTAGGTGTATCATCTTCCTCCTGCGAGAACATAGGAGTTTTTGCCCTAGCTCCCGTAGAGGGAGGAGTCTGATGTGCCATCTCTTCTTCTATAAGTTTGTCAGCAATCAATGAACGCAGTTGCACAGCTGTGAGAGTGCGTTTGTATTTAATGCCAATGGAACGAGCAATTTGCCAACAACGCTGTAGGGACAATTTAGGTAGGTTATGCAAAGTATATGCCGACACCAGACGTCTGACTCGTCTAGGTGGCATAAGTTATTCGCTATGCACAGTACGATTGCAGAATACGCATGCAAGCAAAGCTGACTGCAAAATTCTCCACACCGAACAGGCTAGTAACAACTGACACGCAAAATTTGTAAAGCAATGCCAGACAGCTACACTCTTCTAGAAGATTGACCGTAGCGAAGCGAGCACACCGAACAAGCGAGCTGTTGAACGATCACACAATAGCAAGGCTGACCATAAAGCAACTGACACGCAAAATTTGCAAAGCAATGCCAGACAGCAAGCTGCACAATGTTCCTGCTATGAGCTTCACCCTAAGCTCAACCATTTCTCTAAGTCCAGCTCCAGTTCCCGGACAGGCCCCCATATTACAACCCAGGATTCCAAATGGCCTGTTGTCCCGGGTGTAATGGGAGCAAAATAAACTCAGCAGAAAAAGTTTAGACTTATATTATCCTTCACCAATTTAGAACAGCAATATGTACACTATGTACAGTGGTAAGTATAGTGCACTCCACGGTAAGCAAGGCAGAATAGAAGCCACAAGATAGCAGACCGTGCTTCAACCAGCTCTAGAATGGGAATGACAAGGGCAGACAGGAGAGCGGTACCCACATAACCTCTGCAATTGCCAAAACCATCTTCTTATTGGCTAGAACCTGGTCACTAGTTGAACGACGGGGCCCCATCAACTCTTAGCAACCTGGTTTGCTGGTTGAGGGAGATAGCCTGTAAATGAGGGTGTGTACATGCGCCGAATAAAGGTTACGTACTCTTTGCATGCCACGACACGCCTCATTCCTTCACAGAAATATACTACATGAAACGCCGACTCCTCCCCACCACATATCGACCCCCCTCCCATCCCTCATCCACTCGTCTATCCCGTAGAACCACACCCGACTGCAAAATGCCGTGTGGAAAATGATACATTACGTCACGAGCACGAGGTTGTAACCTCATCCTACTTAACCTATCCCATATACTTCCCCGTGTATACATGGGGAAAATTCCCTCTACAGGCTCCACAACCCTCCCCACTAACAATCTACAAATCTCACCTATCTCGAGCCCACGCTATTGTCCTCAAAACGGTTTCACACTCACACAACTCAACTCCTCTATACATTCGTTTCAATCTATCATGGATTCTGACCAAACCCACCCTCCCGCCCACACCTTCCCTCATCACCTCCCTCTTAATGAAGACACATTTGACCCTCCGCTTTAATTAAGTCCAGCAATCCCTCCCCCCGACGCCTAAACACAGCAGACATGATCTACGTTAACAGTGATCATGCACAGAGGTGAACGGGAACTATGACGGGAAGCAGCAATGGAAATTGCAACTGTATAAGAAACTATGCCGAGGGAGGGAATAGGATGGACCAAGCTGTTGTAACATCACCCCTGTGGTCAGTTCCATAGAGGCGATTTTTCCGAACCTACTTGAAGAGAGGAGAGAGTGAAAGTTACTATATGAGTTTATATGCTATCCTCTAAGTTTGTTTACTGACCTGGGCAACCAAGTGTTGTGAAATTGGAAAATAGTAAATGCTGTTCTTGTGAAAGGAAGTAAAAAAAAGAAAGGATGACAGGGCTGCTATAATTGTTTCGATTTATTACTGATATGAATTTCAGAATAAATATAAACACGGTGGCTACTGTCAGGGAGGCTGGAGTGGGAATAACACCATTGTGGCTACTGTCAGGGAGGCTGGAGTTGGAATAACACCATCGTGGCTACTGTCAGGGAGGCTGGAGTGGGAATAACATCACCGTGGCTACTGTCAGGGAGGCTGGAGTAGGAATAACACCACTGAGGCTACTGTCAGGGAGGCTGGAGTGAGAATAACACCACTGTGACTACAGTCAGGGAGGCTGGAGTGGGAATAACACCACCGTGGCTACTGTCAGGGAGGCTGGAGTGGAAATAACACCACTGTGGCTACTGTCAGGGAGGCTGGAGTGGGAATAACACCACCGTGGCTACTGTCAGGGAGGCTGCAGTGGGAATAACACCACTGTGGCTACTGTCAGAGAGGCTACAGTTGGAATATAAATATGAATTATAGATAACAATTACTAACAATATTATTAGTAAAATTACATTATTTGCGACCACTGTCAGCCTCAGAGTTATCTCTGAGTTACCAGACCTTGCCACGTGGAGGCCAGTGGTTCGTCTTTAAGGTCCTCCCCCCCTCGCCTTCCCCAGGTTCATGTGTCCAGGAATCCATCCGTGGGCCCCCGGATGTCTCCCCTTCCTCACTTCCCTAAGGTCAGCCTCGCCTCTCTCTCTCTCTCTGCCTTCCAGCCTCAGCCTTACCCAGGTCCATGTATCCAGGAATCCATCCGTCCGCCGCCGGATGTTTTCCCTTTCTCACTTCCCCAAGGTCAGCCTCACCAACCTGTATTCTTGCCTTCCCAAGGTTCATGTATCCAGGAATCCATCCGTTCGCTCCCAGATGTCTTCCCTTCCTCACGTCCCTAAGGTCAGCCTCAACAACAACCTTCCCCAAGCTCATGTATCCAGGAATCCATCCGTTCGCTCCCGGATGTCTTCCTTTCCCCACTTACCTAAGGTCAGCGAGTTAGGTCAGTGCCTTTCCCGGATTAGTGTCTCCAGGAGTCCACTTGTGTCACCTGAGTGGACTCCCTTCCCCACTTCCTCGAAGTCAGCTGTATTCTTGCCTTCCCCAGGATCATGTATCCAGGAATCCATCCGTCCGCCGCCGGATGTCTCCCCTTCCCCACTTACCCAAGGTCAGCCTCAACTGCTAGTATTCACGCCTTCCCCAGGTTCATGTATCCAGGAATCCATCCGTTCGCTCCCGGATGTCTCCCCTTCCCCACTTACCCAAAGTCAGCCTCAACAACATTCCTCAAGTTCATGTATCTAGGAATTCATCCGTTCGCTCCCGGATGTCTCCCCTTCCCCACTTACCTAAGGTCGGCGGTGCCTTCCCCGGATCAGTGTCTCCAGGAGTCCACTTGTGTCACCTCAGGTGGAATCCCTTCCCCACTTCCCCAGAGTCAGCGGTTGCCACCCACAGTGACTTTGCTGGGCGTAAACTTGGCCTTCTCTAGCTGATCTACTGTCGAGACTGTCCGGGTTGGTGGAATTACTGGAGGGGACACACAGTAAACTGTGTCCAGTAATTACACCCACCAAGACAGCCTGGAACAGTAGGCCTGGTAGACGAGACGAAGCTCGTACACAGCTCGGCCACCTCGGAGAGGCTAATTAAGAACAATTTTGGAAATCCTTTTATATTACACAATGAATTTAAACTTAGTACGAGATTTTCTTGCTCATTTAGTAGTTTAAAAGCATTTGCGAGTGTTTTATTTCATGTGGATGAATGTCCAAGTGTTGAAGAACTTTTCCACCTCCATCAAAACTGTATTAAATATTACACGGGTTTCAGAAAGGCTAACAAACGCCCAAACATACACATATATAAATATTTTCACATACATTTATATGCTGCTTTACGGTATTTCGACGACATTCTTTGTGAAACTTGTAAATATATAAAGATGAGACACATTTGTGACACTAGTGGAAGACTGTGTCATGTGTGCATATTCTTATATATGAATGTAATGCTTACGTGTTATTGTATATGTTATGTGTACATGTTGCTGAGTATGTGTGTTATTTGTACATGTTACTGTGTATAGGTGTCATGTGTACATGTTGCTGTGTGTTGATGAATGTCATATGTACATGTTATTTTGTAAAAACGAGTGTATTGTTTGCGGAATGTGTATGAGTGTATGAGTGTCACATATTGTTTATATCACATATTGTTTATGAGACATATTGTAGATGAATGGTTCAGAGAACCGACATGTTGATAAATTAGACACATGTGCAACTCTTGGGTATCTTTATTGAGGAAACGTTTCGCCACACAGTGGCTTCATCAGTCCACACAAAGGAGAATCTTGAAGAACAGGAGGAGAATGAGGTAATCAGTCCCTCAACCTTGAGTCGATGTGTTCAGTCGATCAATCTTGAATAGATTGATGGACTGAACACATCGACTCAAGGTTGAGGGACTGATTACCTCATTCTCCTCCTGTTCTTCAAGTTTCTCCTACGTATGGACTGATGAAGCCACTATGTGGCGAAACGTTTCCTCAATAAAGATACCCAAGAGTTGCACATGTGTCTAATTTATCAACATATATATATATATATATATATATATATATATATATATATATATATATATATATATATATATATATATATATATATATATATATATATAAGAACATAAGAACATAAGAATGTAGGAACACTACAGAAGGCCTACTGGCCCATACGAGGCAGGTCCTTATCAAAACGACATCTACCTAAAGCTACCCAAGAAATAACTCCCGTACCCCATGACACCAATCAAACCCAGCCCCTCCCACTCATATATTTGTCCAGTCTCTTCTTAAAGCTACCCAAGGTCCTAGCCTCTATCACCCCACTGGGAAGACTGTTCCACGCATCTACAACTCTGTTAGAAAACCAGTACTTACCTATGTCCTTTCTAAATCTAAATTTATCCAACTTAAATCCATTATTCCTGGTTCTTACCTGGTTCGACACCCTCAGTACTTTATTAATGTCTCCCTTGTTTATGCCCGCCATCCACTTATACACTTCAATGATATCTCCCCTCATTCTACA
>NW_027201235.1:0-12543 GCF_038502225.1 Cherax quadricarinatus
GGCTGTGACTCACTGACTCACATGTAGATCACATCATTAGATGGTGTACTTTGGGTAGTTTTAAATACAGGCTGGGCGTGTGTATGAGTGGTTGTAGTTGGAGTTGAACATGCCTAGCATGAATGAGTTGACTTACTGCAGGTTTTTATAATTCTTATGTTCTTATGGTTGTAAATCTATAAGTATTGTCATGTAAGTATACTACCAGAAGCATTTTGTATCTCCAGACAAGACAAGATTTCAATGTGTTTAGGTTCATGAGCCAGTGCTGGCCACACTTCAGCACACACGCCCCTGGCCTGGTCTCATTCCTCAGCTGACCTAGATCTGACTCCGGTTTCTTCATGCTCTGCCTGGTGTTACTTCTTAACAAATAAACCTATTGTAGTCACGCGTGTCACAGTGCCCCGTGGCCTGGTGGCTGAAGCTCTCGCTTCACACGGCTAGCGTCAGGGTTCGATTCCCAGCGAGGGTAGAAACACTTGGCGGGTTTCTTTATAAGAGACAGAGAGAGAGAGACAGACAGACAGAGAGAGACAGAGACAGACAGAGACAGAGAGACAGTGTGAGAGAGAGAGAGGGTGAAGACGTGTCACAGTGTGCTCCACAAACTTTCTTAATATTACTTAAATACGAGGGTTGGTGGGGATAAAAACTGTTCAGTGACGTAGTACTACTTACAACACATTAGTACAAGTAAGCCAACTCCTCCACTGAAGTGAATATAAGTAATATCAGTGTGGTATGGTGAAGACATGGTGAGTGAGGGGACAGCGGCAGGCCTTAGGAGTGACTTCACTATTGCCTTCAGAGTGAGCATCTAATATTATATGTGTTTTGTGCTATGTACTAGCATCTGGTGCTTTATAACAACGTGACTGGTACAATGCAACACAGTGATTTGTGTAACATCTTCCTTTAGTGGAAAAGTGGATAGCATAAACAGTGTTTATTAAGTGATAGTGAGAAGGCAACACTTCCAGCTAGTCGGCCCACTGCCGCTCGCCCTCACTACCCACCCGGCTATAAACACCCCCACCCACGATACTCCACCCCACCCACGACATCACCACCCACCCACTCTCTCCTGTGAACTTCTTCAAACCTACAAGCCTCCTCTGGGATGACTTCACACCGCAAAATAGCAAGAATATCTACGCTATCTGGCTATTGTCCCAGTAGTTACTGCAGTGTTTGTGGGTATACCACAAGGGACAAAATTCTTCTTAGATGTAAGGAGCCTACTTGTTCCAACTACTGCCACACAGATTGCATTCCAGAAGAAGAATTTTGTTGCAGCCAGGTTGAAAATTTCAGAAAATTGAAGGATATCCATAATCCTGTGGTATATGTGGATACAAGCCTGGAGCTACAGGAGGAAGGTTCAGAAGTCCTACCTCAGGGACTCCTGTCCAAAGATCAAGACTGCCCTCTTGGGCTGTGTTGTAAAGTTGCAGCTAAGATAATCCATCACAGGGAAGCACTTCATGAGCTCCTCAAATCATTAGATAACCTACAAGCTATTGTAGAAGGCCAGTGCAAGCCTACATCAAGTGACGTAAGCTGCTCAGCTGATGGTGACACTATTGACAAAGACTGGAAGTCCCACACTGAGCTTAACTCAGGGGTAAATAACTGGTGGAATTCTGTCATCGCTAAGGTCCCACAGACTGACAGAGTTCAAAACACTACCTTTGGGAATTCTAACACAATTCCTCTGACCACCACAGAGGGAACAAATCCTCTTCCCAGCAACGAGGGAAGCCTTGGATCTGTTAATTCTCCTACACCTGACATCTCTGCTTCAGCCACTGCCAGTCCACTTGACAGTGCACATACCATCTCTGATCCTACACCTGTCAGCACACCTGCCGACACTATTCCAGAATCTGGTAGCAGTGCTTCATCAGCAAGTTCTGAGCCAGGAGTTTCTCCACCAGAGATTGGTGCAGTTAATGATCAGGGAACTATCACTGCACCTGATCACCTACTGCGCCAAAGTACGAACAGCAGGGACACATCTGTCAGAACTGGTAGAGGACGGGGCAGAGGACGTGGAAGAGGACGTGGAGGAGGAAGACATCTACAGCCGTCTCACCCTCCACTAACACAGTTCCAGCGGCAGAATCTGAGGACAAATCTGCAAAACACAGGAGGTGCAACAAATCCTAGTCCACCCTCCCAGGCACCTAGGCTGTGCTCTCGCTGTCACCGGAAGGGGCACACTGCCAACAACTGCCTGCGAGATACCAGGTGTAATTACTGCTACAAGAAAGGACATCAGGAGGACCAGTGTCGGAAGAAAAAGGAACTTGACAGACAGGGCCACCTGTTTAGAGACCTGTTCTCAGAACAAACCAGCAGGATCTCTGAATTGGTGAACACTCTCACACGTCACCCACTTAGCTACTCCTATCCCAGCCCAGCAGGTGGTATTGTGCCTTATACAAGACCACAGACCTACATCCCTGCAGCTGCCTCAGTACCCTACCTCTCTCAAGGGCAGGCACCTTACATTCCCTACACACCCACCACCTCAAGCTGACCACTTCATCATGAGGAGCCAGTCTATCAGCATCCTGTCGGCCAACATTAGAGGTTTCATTACTAATGTTGGAGAGCTCACACATAGTTTTGTGAACACTCGACGTCCCGACATGATAGCTGTTGTTGAAACATTTTTGGATGACAGGACTCCAGAAAATTTTGCAAGAATTGCTGGCTACACCTCATGGATGAGAAGAGACAGGCAAGGGCAAGGAGGAGGTGTTGCTGTGTGCTTCTCTAAAAGTGTTCATGCCCAGCACATTGATGTTGCCACCCCTACACATCTTGAAATGATGTTCTTCAAGCTCTGTATAAACACTAGTACCTCTGTACTAGCATGTGCAATGTACAGACCTCAGTGGCAACATGCAGACCCCATCAACTTCCTAATGGAAAATATTGACTCCCTTCTGCTACAACACAACTGTCAACATATTATAATTGTTGGTGACCTCAACCAGCACCTTATACAGAGGGACTTTGATGACCTTCTTGCAGTGTTTGACATGAGAAACTTTGTTGATTTCCCTACTCATATCTCTGGCTCCTCCCTTGACCCAGTAGTGAGTGATCTGGCAGAAGGCATAGTCACTTGTCAACCCCTCGGCTACGTTGGATCGTCTGACCACAAGGCTGTTTTTACGACACTTAAGATCCCAACAGAACGAGGTGAGGAGTCCACACGCACAACCTGGCTATGGGAAAGAGGTAATTGGCCAGCCCTTTGCTCTGAGCTCGCCACCACCGACTGGAATGCTCTTCTCCAAGGGGATGTTGACAACCAAGTGAAAGCCTTCACTGGACACATCCTTAATCTACAACAAGAACACATTCCTCACCGGCAATATGTGACAAAGCCTACAGATAGCAGAGCCTTCAACATAGGAGGGATGTGGGTGGCCTTACTGTTATGTACAAGGCCAATATTGTCAAAATACCACACTTGGATCCACTTCGAGGACAGCGTGAAACAAGCTTTTATGCCACAAGACGGGCAGAAAGCAGCAACTTCACTCTGGCTGTACCCTTCTCCAGAACATCACTCCATCTGAGATCATACATACCCAGGATGACTCGAGTATGGAACACATTCGTACAGCATAATGATGTCAACGAGATAAAGTCAGTTGATCAAATGAAAATGCTGGCCCACAGATGGCTCCAACTTCATCCTGTTCCCTACTTGTATGTCTCATAACAATAAAAATGCTTTCAAATGAGCTGATGTAGGTAACAGCTCTTAGCTTGCCAATAAAGTTAGGAATCCTTAACCTGTAAATAGCTTGTCAATAAAGCTAGGGATCCTTAACCTTGTCAAACCCTGTGTAAAAAAAGAGAGAGAGAGAGAGAGAGAGAGCAACAGAGATGGATGTGGACTCCCTTCTGCTTCAACACAACTGTCAACATATCATAATTGTTGGTGACCTCAACCAACACCTTATACAGAGGGACTTTGATGACCTTCTTGCAGTGTTTGACATGAGAAACTTTGTTGATTTCCCTACTCACATCTCTGGCTCCTCCCTTGACCCAGTAGTGAGTGATCTGGCAGAAGGCATAGTCACTTGTCAACCCCTCGGCTACGTTGGATCGTCTGACCACAAGGCTGTTTTTACGACACTTAAGATCCCAACAGAACGAGGTGAGGAGTCCACACGCACAACCTGGCTATGGGAAAGAGGTAATTGGCCAGCCCTTTGCTCTGAGCTCGCCACCACCGATTGGAATGCTCTTCTCCAAGGGGATGTTGACAACCAAGTGAAAGCCTTCACTGGACACATCCTTAATCTACAACAAGAACACATTCCTCACCGGCAATATGTGACGAAGCCTACAGATCAGCCTTGGTTTGGCTTTCGTTGTAGAGAGGCTGCTACTGCTAAGTACAAAGCATGGCGAAGGTATAAGAGACATCCTACCACCTATAACAGGAACTTGCACAGGCAAGCCTGTAGGCATATGGGTGATGTTCAAAAGTGGGCCATTGCTAAATGGGAGGTGGACACAAAAAGAAAGCTAGCATCAGGTAGGGTAGGCTCCAAAACCTGGTGGTCCCTGGTCAAGGACAGACAAGGTTATCTGCCTGATGAACTCATTCCACCTCTAAATCGACAGGATGGGACCACCTCTACTAGTAGTCAAGAGAAGGCGGACCTCTTTGCTGAACACTTTGCTACCAAAATGCAAGTTCCTGATCCAGCAAGGGACCCTCCTTGGCTAGCTGCAAGAACTGTGTCAAAACTGTCAGTGGTGACAATAAGGCAGGAGGAGGTGCATTTCCTTCTTAAATCGCTTGACCAAGAAAAGGCTGTGGGCCCAGACAAGTTGAGCCCAAGATTGCTGAGAAGATGTGCAGACCAGCTAGCAGCACCTCTAACTCGCATCTTTCAGCACTGCCTAGTACAGTGTAAATGGCCCTCTCTATGGAAAGAGGCAAATGTAGTCCCTGTTCACAAAAAGAAGAGCAGAGCAGAAATCAGCAACTACAGACCAGTGTCACTCCTGTCAATCACTGGTAAGATCCTTGAGACAATAATCTCAAGACAAATGACAGAGTTTTTTGACTACCACTCACTACTTTGTGATCGTCAATATGGCTTCAGGAAAGGTTACTCTGCTGCTGATCTGTTGTTAAACCTCTCCACTAAGTGGCACCAGTCACTGGATGAATCCAAAGTCAGCTGTGTGGTAGCACTGGACATTGCTGGCGCTTTCGACCGGGTGTGGCACCAGGGCCTCTTAGCAAAACTTCAAGCACTGGGAATTGCAGGCTCTACGCTATGTCTCCTCAGTGATTACCTTCATGGTAGATCTCTAAGTGTAGTTCTCAATGGAACGGAATCAGCAAGACATCCTATTGGGGCAAGTGTTCCACAAGGAAGCGTGCTGGGACCATTGTTATGGAATGTCTACTTCAACGACCTTCTTCATCTCATCCCAGAATCACATGCATATGCAGACGACTGTACACTGACATTCACTTATCCAAGAGAAGAAATGCCAGCTGCTCTAAGCTACATCAATCACCAGCTGAGAGCTATATCAGCTTGGGGAAATAGATGGCAAGTAACATTTGCACCTGAGAAAACGCAAATGATGATCGTCTCTAGGCACCATGATGGTAATGCTGGTGCAGTAGTAAGGATGAATGGGAGGGTGTTGGCACCTGGAGAAGAAGTTGATATCCTTGGGGTGAAATTTGACTCCAAACTAACCATGAAGAACCATGTTGTAAATCTTGCAAACAAGGCAGCCAGGAAGCTTACAGCACTTCGCCGTATCTCGCATCTGCTTGACAGTAGGGGTTGCAAGATTCTGTACGAGGCACAAGTACGCTCACACCTTGAGTATGCTCCACTTTCTTGGTTTGCCTGCCCCCCCCCCTCTCATCTGCGACTGCTTGACAGAGTAGAGAACAGAGCAAGACGTCTCATCTCTCGCCTGGACCCATCCTGGATAGATCTGTCATTTCAGCAGAGCCTTCAACATAGGAGGGATGTGGGTGGCCTTACTGTTATGTACAAGGCCAATATTGTCAAAGTACCACACTTGGATCCACTTCGAGGACAGCGTGAAACAAGCTTTTATGCCACAAGACGGGCAGAAAGCAGCAACTTCACTCTGGCTGTACCCTTCTCCAGAACATCACTCCATCTGAGATCATATATACCCAGGATGACTCGAGTATGGAACACATTCGTACAGCATAATGATGTCAACGAGATAAAGTCAGTTGATCAAATGAAAATGCTGGCCCACAGATGGCTCCAACTTCATCCTGTTCCCTACTTGTATGTCTCATAACAATAAAAATGCTTTCAAATGAGCTGATGTAGGTAACAGCTCTTAGCTTGCCAATAAAGTTAGGAATCCTTAACCTGTAAATAGCTTGTCAATAAAGCTAGGGATCCTTAACCTTGTCAAACCCTGTGTAAAAAAAAAAAAAGAAAAAAAAAAAAAAAGAGACGTCCCGACATGATAGCTGTTGTTGAAACATTTTTGGACAACAGGACTCCAGAAAATTTTGCAAGAATGCTGGCTACACCTCATGGATGAGAAGAGACAGGCAAGGGCAAGGAGGAGGTGTTGCTGTGTGCTTCTCTAAAAGTGTTCATGCCCAGCACATTGATGTTGCCATCCCTACTCATCTTGAAATGATGTTCTTCAAGCTATGCATAAACACTAGTACCTCTGTACTAGCATGTGCAATGTACAGACCTCAGTGGCAACATGCAGACCCCATCAACTTCCTAATGGAAAATGTGGACTCCCTTCTGCTACAACACAACTGTCAACATATCATAATTGTTGGTGACCTCAACCAACACCTTATACAGAGGGACTTTGATGACCTTCTTGCAGTATTTGACATGAGAAACTTTGTTGATTTCCCTACTCACATCTCTGGCTCCTCCCTTGACCCAGTAGTGAGTGATCTGGCAGAAGGTATAGTCACTTGTCAACCCCTCGGCTACGTTGGATCATCTGACCACAAGGCTGTTTTTACGACACTTAAGATCCCAACAGAACGAGGTGAGGAGTCCACACGCACAACCTGGCTATGGGAAAGAGGTAATTGGCCAGCCCTTTGCTCTGAGCTCGCCACCACCGATTGGAATGCTCTTCTCCAAGGGGATGTTGACAACCAAGTGAAAGCCTTCACTGGACACATCCTTAATCTACAACAAGAACACATTCCTCACCGGCAATATGTGACGAAGCCTACAGATCAGCCTTGGTTTGGCTTTCGTTGTAGAGAGGCTGCTACTGCTAAGTACAAAGCATGGCGAAGGTATAAGAGACATCCTACCACCTATAACAGGAACTTGCACAGGCAAGCCTGTAGGCATATGGGTGACGTTCAAAAGTGGGCCATTGCTAAATGGGAGGTGGACACAAAAAGAAAGCTAGCATCAGGTAGGGTAGGCTCCAAAACCTGGTGGTCCCTGGTCAAGGACAGACAAGGTTATCTGCCTGATGAACTCATTCCACCTCTAAATCGACAGGATGGGACCACCTCTACTAGTAGTCAAGAGAAAGCGGACCTCTTTGCCGAACACTTTGCTACCAAAATGCAAGTTCCTGATCCAGCAAGGGACCCTCCTTGGCTAGCTGCAAGAACTGTGTCAAAACTGTCAGTGGTGACAATAAGGCAGGAGGAGGTGCATTTCCTTCTTAAATCGCTTGACCAAGAAAAGGCTGTGGGCCCAGACAAGTTGAGCCCAAGATTGCTGAGAAGATGTGCAGACCAGCTAGCAGCACCTCTAACTCGCATCTTTCAGCACTGCCTAGTACAGTGTAAATGGCCTTCTCTGTGGAAAGAGGCAAATGTAGTCCCTGTTCACAAAAAGAAGAGCAGAGCAGAAATCAGCAACTACAGACCAGTGTCACTCCTGTCAATCACTGGTAAGATCCTTGAGACAATAATCTCAAGACAAATGACAGAGTTTTTTGACTACCACTCACTACTTTGTGACCGTCAATATGGCTTCAGGAAAGGTTACTCTGCTGCTGATCTGTTGTTAAACCTCTCCACTAAGTGGCACCAGTCACTGGATGAATCCAAAGTCAGCTGTGTGGTAGCACTGGACATTGCTGGTGCTTTCGACCGGGTGTGGCACCAGGGCCTCTTAGCAAAACTGCAAGCTCTGGGAATTGCAGGCTCTACGCTATGTCTCCTCAGTGATTACCTTCATGGTAGATCTCTAAGGGTAGTTCTCAATGGAACAGAATCAGCAAGACATCCTATTGGGGCAAGTGTTCCACAAGGAAGCGTGCTGGGACCATTGTTATGGAATGTCTACTTCAATGACCTTCTTCATCTCATCCCAGAATCCCATGCATATGCAGACGACTGTACACTGACATTCACTTATCCAAGAGAAGAAATGCCAGCTGCTCTAAGCTACATCAATCACCAGCTAAGAGCTATATCAGCTTGGGGAAATAGATGGCAAGTAACATTTGCACCTGAGAAAACACAAATGATGATCTCTAGGCACCATGATGGTAATGCTGGTGCAGTAGTAAGGATGAATGGGAGGGTGTTGGCACCTGGGGAAGAAGTTGATATCCTTGGGGTGAAATTTGACTCCAAACTGACCATGAAGAACCACGTTGTAAATCTTGCAAACAAGGCAGCCAGGAAGCTTACAGCACTTCGCCGTATCTCGCATCTGCTTGACAGTAGGGGTTGCAAGATTCTGTACGAGGCACAAGTACGCTCACACCTTGAGTATGCTCCACTTTCTTGGTTTGCCTGCCCCCCCCCTCTCATCTGCGACTGCTTGACAGAGTAGAGAACAGAGCAAGACGTCTCATCTCTCGCCTGGACCAATCCTGGATAGATCTGTCATTTCAGCAGAGCCTTCAACACAGGAGGGATGTGGGTGGCCTTACTGTTATGTACAAGGCCAATATTGTCAAAGTACCACACTTGGATCCACTTCGAGGACAGCGTGAAGCAAGCTTCTATACCACAAGACGGGCAGAAAGCAGCAACTTCACTCTGGCTGTACCCTTCTCCAGAACATCACTTCATCTGAGATCATTTATCCCCAGGATGACTCGAGTATGGAACACATTCGTACAGCATTATGATGTCAACGAGATAAAGTCAGTTGATCAAATGAAAATGCTGGCCCACAGATGGCTCCAACTTCATCCTGTTCCCTACTTGTATGTCTCATAACAATAAAAATGCTTTCAAATGAGCTGATGTAGGTAACAGCTCTTAGCTTGTCAATAAAGTTAGGAATCCTTAACCTGTAAATAGCTTGTCAATAAAGCTAGGGATCCTTAACCTAAATGAGAAAATCACATGTTACTCGAGCGAATAATAAAATAAACTTTCACATATATTTACGAATAAGTGATATTAGAGTTGTTTATAACTTACATTAAGCAAAAATTTGAGTTTGTATCAGTTGAAGTTCAATGTGGATAAGAGTAAGGTACTTGCCCTTGGTAATGAAAATAACCCTCGAAGCTATAATCTAGGTGAAGTAGAGCTTGGTCATACAGAATGTGAAAAAGACTTGGGAGTCATGGTAAGCAGAAATCTAAAGCCAAGACAGCAATGCCTTAGTGTGCTTAAAAAGGCCAACAGATTACTTGGATTTATCTCAAGAAGTTGAAGATTGAGACACTTATGCAGCATATGGGAATCTTTATTCAGGAAACGTTTCGCCACACAGTGGCTTCATCAGTCCAATACAAAGAATAAGGCGTAAGGAGAGGAGGAGTATGAGGTAATCAGTCCCTCAGCCTGGAGTCGATGTGTTCAGTCCATCAATCTTGTAGAATGTACAGCATAGGGCCGTAGACGTGGCTTAAGATCCCATGATTACAAAGAATTCTTCAACACTTGTTCAACCTTTGGACGAAGACCTACTTCGACTAGTGGATGGTACCACTATGACCCCGCCTCCGCCTGCTTCACCTCACCTCACTACAGTATATAAGCCACGTCTACGGCCCTATGCTGTACATTCTACAAGATTGATGGACTGAACACATCGACTCCAGGCTGAGGGACTGATTACCTCATACTCCTCCTCTCCTTACGCCTTATTCTTTGTATTGGACTGATGAAGCCACTGTGTGGCGAAACGTTTCCTGAATAAAGATTCCCATATGCTGCATAAGTGTCTCAATCTTCAACTTGTCGGTTTTTCAAACCATTCATCACATCTCAAGAAGTATAAGTAACAGAAGTCCAAAAGTTATTTTACAGCTCTATACATCACTAGTGAGGCCTCATTTAGATTATGCTGCTCAGTTTTGGTCCCCTTACTACAGGATGGACATAGACTCATTAGAGAGCATACAGAGAAGAATGACTAAAATGATTTACTGTGTAAGGAACCTCCCGTATGAAGATAGACTTAAAGCCTTAAATCTCCACTCTCTGGAGAGGCGTAGAATGAGGGGAGATATCATTGAAGTGTATAAGTGGATGACAGGCATAAACAAGGGAGATATTAATAAAGTACTGAGGGTGTCGAACCATGTAAGAACCAGAAATAATGGATATAAGTTGGATAAATTTAGATTTAGAAAGGACATAGGTAAGTACTGGTTTTCTAACAGAGTTGTAGATGCGTGGAACAGTCTTCCCAGTGGGGTGATAGAGGCTAGGACCTTGGGTAGCTTTAAGAAGAGACTGGACAAATATATGAGTGGCAGGGGCTGGGTTTGATTGGTGTCACAGGGTACGGGAGTTATTTCTTGGGTAGCTTTAGGTAGAGGTCGTTTTGACAAGGACCTGCCTCGTATGGACCAGTAGGCCTTCTGCAGTGTTCCTACATTCTTATGTTCTTATGTTCTTAACTTGAAGAAACTTGAGTGGCGCCTTAACTTGAAGAAACTTGAGTGGTGCCTTAACTTGAAGAAACTTGAGATGTGCCTTAACTTGAAGAAACTTGAGTGGTGCCTTAACTTGAAGAAACTTGAGATGCGCCTTAACTTGAAGAAACTTGAGTGGTGCCTTAACTTGAAGAAACTTGAGTGGTGCCTTAACTTGAAGAAACTTGAGTGGTGACTTAACTTGAAGAAACTTGAGAGGCGCCTTAACTTGAAGAAACTTGAGTGGCGCCTTAACTTGAAGAAACTTGAGTGGTGCCTTAACTTGAAGAAACTTGAGTGGCGCCTTAACTTGAAGAAACTTGAGTGGTGCCTTAACTTGAAGAAACTTGAGTGGTGCCTTAACTTGAAGAAACTTGAGTGGCGCCTTAACTTGAAGAAACTTGAGTGGCGCCTTAACTTGAAGAAACTTGAGTGGCGCCTTAACTTGAAGAAACTTGAGTGGCGCCTTAACTTGAAGAAACTTCAGTTGTGCCTTAACTTGAAGAAACTTCAGTGGTGTCTTAACTTAAAGAAACTTGAGTGGTGACTTAACTTGAAGGAACTTGAGTGGTGCCTTAACTTGAAGAAACTTGAGTGGTGACTTAACTTGAAGGAACTTGAGTGGTGCCTTAACTTGAAGAAACTTGAGTGGTGACTTAACTTGAAGGAACTTGAGTGGAGCCTTAACTTGAAGAAACTTGAGTGACGCCTTAACTTGAAGAATCTTGAGTGGTGCCTTAACTTGAAGAAACTTGAGTGGTGACTTAACTTGAAGAAACTTGAGTAGTGCCTTAACTTGAAGAAACTTGAGTGGCGCCTTAACTTGAAGAAACTTGAGTGGTGCCTTAACTTGAAGAAACTTGAGTGGTGCCTTAACTTGAAGAAACTTGAGTGGCGCCTTAACTTGAAGAAACTTGAGTGGTGCCTTAACTTGAAGAAACTTGAGTGGTGCCTTAACTTGAAGAAACTTGAGTGGCGCCTTAACTTGAAGAAACTTGAGTGGTGAATTAACTTGAAGAAACTTGAGTGGTGACTTAACTTGAAGAAACTTGAGTGGTGCCTTAAATTGAAGAAACTTGAGTGGCGCCTTAACTTGAAGAAACTTGAGTGGAGCCTTAACTTGAAGAAACTTGAGTGGCGACTTAAACTGAAGAAACTTAAGTGGCGCCTTAACTTGAAGAAACTTGAGTGGCGACTTAACTTGAAGAAACTTGAGTGGCGACTTAACTTGAAGAAACTTGAGTGGCGACTTAACTTGAAGAAACTTGAGTGGCGACTTAACTTGAAGAAACTTGAGTGGCGACTTAACTTGAAGAAACTTGAGTGGCGACTTAACTTGAAGAAACTTGAGTGGCGACTTAACTTGAAGAAACTTGAGTGGCGACTTAACTTGAAGAAACTTGAGTGGCGACTTAACTTGAAGAAACAAATATGTCTGGAAATTTTCTAAAAACTTTAATATTTAAGAAGAATTAATAACATGAAAGGTTAATAACATGAAAGTTTCTAATGTTGGATGACATGAGGAAAAGAACAGACATGATAACAAAAGGGTTTCATGTCATGTTATTCTTGCAAGAAGAATAACAACACGACACTGTTGCAAATCATCAAAAATGGAAAGTATTAAAAAAAGTAGTAATAGTACAA
>NW_027201236.1:0-12540 GCF_038502225.1 Cherax quadricarinatus
TGAGCAGACGTTACTGCTGAGCAGACGTTAGTGCTGAGCAGACGTTACTGCTGTGCAGACGTTACTGCTGAGCAGCCGTTACTGCTGAACAGACGTTACTGCTGAGCAGACGTTACTGCTGAAAAGACGTTACTGCTTAACAGACGTTACTGCTGAACAGACGTTACTGCTGACCAGGCGTTACTGCTGAACAGACGTTGCTGCTGAACAGACGTTACTGCTGAACAGACGTTACTGCTGAACAGACGTTACTGCTGAACAGACGTTACTGCTGAGCAGACATTACTGCTGAGCAGACGTTACTGCTGAGCAGACGTTACTGCTGAACAGACGTTACTGCTGAGCAGACTGTACTGCTGAGCAGACGTTTCTGCTGAACAGACGTTACTGATGAGCACACGTTACTGCGGAGCAGATGTTACTACTGAGCAGACGTTAGAGCTGAACAGACGTTACTGCTGACCAGACGTTACTGCTGAACAGACGTTACTGCTGACCAGACGTTACTGCTGACCAGACGTTATTGCTGAACAGACTTTACTGCCGACCAGACGTTACTGCGTAACAGACGTTGCTGCTGAACAGACGGTATTGCTGAGCAGACGTTAGTGCTGAGCAGACGTTAGTGCTGAGCAGACGCCAGTGCTGAGCAGATGTCAGTGCTGAGCAGACGTCAGTGCTGAGCAGACGTCAGTGCTGAACAGACGTTACTGCTGAGCAGACGTTACTGCTGAACAGACGTTACTGCTGACAGACGTAACTGCTGAACAGACGTTACTGCTGAACAGACGTTACTGCTGAACAGACGTTACTGCTGAACGGACGTTACTGCTGAACAGACGTTACTGCTGAACAGACGTTACTGCTGAGCAGACTTTACTGCTGGGCAGACGTTAGTGCTGAGCAGACGATAGTGCTGAGCAGACGTTACTGCTGAGCAGACGTTACTGATGAACAGACGTTACTGCTGACAAGACGTTACTGCTGAGCAGACGTTACTGCTGAACAGACGTTACTGCTGACTGCTGAACAGACGTTACTGCTGAACAGACGTTACTGCTGACCAGACGTTACTGCTGAACAGACGTTACTGCTGAACAGACGTTACTGCTGAACAGACGTTACTGCTGAACAGACGTTACTGCTGAACAGACGTTACTGCTGACCAGGCGTTACTGCTGAACAGACGTTACTGCTGAACAGACGTTACTGCTGAACAGACGTTACTGCTGACCAGACGTTACTGCTGAACAGACGTTACTGCTGAACAGACGTTACTGCTGAACAGACGTTACTGCTGAACAGACGTTATTGCTGACGAGACGTTACTACTGAACAGACGTTACTGTTGAACAGACGTTACTCGTTACTGCTGAGCAGACGTTACTGCTGAACAGACGTTACCGCTGAACAGACGTTACTGCTGACCAGATGTTACTGCTGAACAGACGTTACTGCTGAACAGACGTTGCTGCAGAACAGACGTTACTGATGACCAGACGTTACTGCTGAACAGACGTTACTGCTGAACAGACGATTCTGCTGAACAGACGTTACAGCTGAACAGACGTTACTGCTGACGAGACGTTGCTACTGAACAGACGTTACTGCTGAACAGACGTTACTGCTGAGCAGACGTTACTGGTGAGCAGACGTTACTGCTGAGCAGACGTTACTGCTGAACAGACGTTACTACTGAACAGACGTTACTGCTGAGCAGACGTTACTGCTGAACAAACGTTACTGCTGAACAGACGTTACTGATGAGCAGACGTCACTGCTGAGCAGATGTTACTGCTGAGCAGACGTTACTGCTGAGCAGACGTCAGTGCTGAGAAGACGTCAGTGCTGAGCAGATGTTACTGCTGAGCAGACGTTACTGCTGAACAGACGTTACTGCTGAACAGACGTTACTGCTGAACAGACGTTACTGCTGAACAGACGTTACTGCTGAACAGACGTTACTGCTGACCAGACGTTACTGCTGACCAGACGTTACTGCTGAACAGACGTTACTGCTCAACAGACATTACTGCTCAACAGACGTTACTGCTCAACAGACGTTACTGCTGAGCAGACGTTGCTGCTGAGCAGACGTTACTGCTGAGCAGACGTTAGTGCTGAGCAGACGTTACTGCTGAACAGACGTTTCTGCTGAACAGACGTTACTGCTGAACAGACGTTACTGCTGAGCAGATGTTACTGGTGAGCAGGCGTTACTGCTGAGCAGACGTTACTGCTGAACAGACGTTACTGCTGAACAGACGTTACTGCTGAGCAGACGATACTGCTGAGCAGACGTTCCTGCTGACCAGACGTTACTGCTGAACAGACGTTACTGATGAGCAGACGTTACTGCAGAGCAGACGTTAGTGCTGAGCAGACGTCAGTGCTGAGCAGACGTTACTGCTGAGCAGACGTTACTGCTGAACAGACGTTAATGCTGACAAGACGTTACTGCTGAACAGACGTTACTGCTGAACAGACGTTACTGCTGAAGAGACGTTACTGCTCAACAGACGTTACTGCTGAGCAGACGTTACTGCTGAGCAGACGTTACTGCTGAGCAGACGTTACTGCTGAGCAGACGTTACTGCTGAGCAGACGTTACTGCTGAACAGACGTTACTGCAGAACAGACGTTACTGCTGCAGACGTTACTGCTGAACAGACGTTACTTCTGAACAGATGTTACTGCTGACCAGACGTTACTGCTGAACAGACGTTACTGCTGAACAGACGTTTCAGCTGAACAGACGTTACTGCTGAACAGACGTTACTGCTGAACAGACGTTACTGCTGAACAGACGTAACTGCTGAACAGATGTTACTGCTGAACAGACGTTACTGATGAACAGACGTTACAGACGTTACTGCTGAACAGACGTTACTGCTGACCAGACGTTACTGCTGAACAGGCGTTACTGCTGAACAGACGTTACTGCTGAGTTACAGAGCGTTACTGCTGAACACGTTACTGCTGAGCAGAAGATACTGCTGAGCAGACGTTACTGCTGAACAGACGTTACTGCTGAACAGACGTTATTGCTGAACAGACGTTACTGCTGAACAGACGTTACTGCTGACCAGGCGTTACTGCTGAACAGAGGTTACTACTGAACAGACGTTTCTGCTGAACAGACGTTACTGCTGACGAGACGTTGCTGCTGAACAGACGTTACGACTGAACAGACGTTACTGCTGAACAGACGTTACTGCTGAGCAGACGTTACTGAGCAGACGTTATTGCTGAACAGACGTTACTGCTGAGCAGACGTTACTGCTGAACAGACGTTACTGCTGACCAGACGTTACTGCTGAACAGACGTTACTGCTGAACAGACGGTACTGCTGAGCAGACGTTACTGCTGAACAGACGTTACTGCTGAACAGACGTTACTGATGAGCAGCCGTTACTGCTGAGCAGATGTTACTGCTGAGCAGATGTTAGTGCTGAGCAGGCGTCAGTGCTGAGCAGACGTCAGTGCTGAGAAGACGTCAGTGCTGAGCAGATGTTACTGCTGAGCATACGTTACTGCTGAAGAGACGTTACTGCTGAACAGACGTTACTGCTGACCAGACGTTACTGCTGAACAGACGTTACTGCTGAACAGACGTTACTGCTGAACAGACGTTACTGCTGACCAGACGTTACTGCTGAACAGACGTTACTGCTGAACAGACGTTACTGCTCAACAGACGTTACTGCTCAACAGACGTTACTGCTGAGCAGACGTTGCTGCTGAGCAGACGTTACTGCTGAGCAGACGTTAGTGCTGAGCAGACGTTACTGCTGAGCAGGCGTTACTGGTGAGCAGGCGTTAGTGCTGAGCAGACGTTAGTGCTGAGCAGACGTCAGTGCTGAGCAGACGTTACTGCTGAACAGACGTTACTGCTGAGCAGACGTTACTGCTGAAAAGACGTTACTGCTGAACAGACGTTACTGCTGAACAGACGTTACTGCTGACCAGACGTTACTGCTGAACAGACGTTACTGCTGAACAGACGTTACTGCTGAACAGACGTTACTGCTGAGCAGACGTTACTGCTGAGCAGACGTTACTGCTGAGCAGACGTTACTGCTGAACAGACGTTACTGCTGAACAGACGTTACTGCTGAGCAGACGTTAGTGCTGATCAGACGTTACTGCTTACCAGACGTTACTGCTGAGCAGACGTTACTGCTGACCAGACGTTACTGCTGAGCAGACGTTACTGCTGAACAGACGTTACTGCTGAAGAGTCGTTTCTGCTGAACAGACGTTACTGCTGACAGACGTTACTGCTGAACAGACGTTACTGCTGAACAGACGTTACTGCTGACCAGATATTACTGCTGAACAGACGTTACTGCTGAACAGACGTTACTGCTGAGCAGACGTTTCTGCTGAGCAGACGTTACTGCTGAGCAGACGTTATTGCTGAACAGACGTTACTGCTGAACAGACGTTACTGCTCAGCTGACGTTAGTGCTGACCAGACGTTACTGCTGACCAGACGTTACTGCTGAACAGGCGTTACTGCTGAACAGACGTTACTGCTGAGCAGACGTTACTGCTGAACAGACGTTACTGCTGAACAGACGTTACTGCTGAGCAGACGTTACTGCTGAACAGACGTTACTGCTGAGCTGACGTTACTGCTGACCACACGTTACTGCCGACCAGACGTTACTGCTGAACAGACGTTACTGCTGAACAGACGTTACTGCTGAACAGACGTTACTGAGGAGCAGACGTTACTGCTGAGCAGATGTGACTGCTGAACAGACGTTACTGCTGACCATACGTTATTGCTGAACAGACTTTACTGCCGACCAGACGTTACTGCGTAACAGACGTTGCTGCTGAACAGACGGTATTGCTGAGCAGACGTTACTGCTCAACAGACGTTACTGCTGAACAGATGTTGCTGCTGAGCAGACGTTAATGCTGAGCAGACGTTAGTGCTGAGCAGACGCCAGTGCTGAGCAGATGTCAGTGCTGAGCAGACGTCAGTGCCGGGCAGACGTTTGTGCTGAGCAGACGTCAGTGCTGAGCAGACGTTACTGCTGAGCAGACGTTACTGCTGAACAGACGTTACTGCTGAACAGACGTTACTGCTGACCAGACGTCACTGCTGAACAGACGTTACTGCTGAACAGACGTTACTGCTGAACAGACGTTACTGCTGAACAGACGTTACTGCTGACCAGACGTTACTGCTGAACAGACGTTACTGCTGAGCAGACGTTACTGTTGAGCAGACGTTAGTGCTGAGCAGACGTTACTGCTGAGCAGGCGTTACTGTTGAGCAGACGTTAGTGCTGAGAAGACGTTAGTGCTGAGCAGACGTCAGTGCTGAGCAGACGTTACTGCTGAACAGACGTTACTGCTGAGCAGACGTTACTGCTGAACAGACGTTACTGCTGACCAGGCGTTACTGCTGAACAGAGGTTACTACTGAACAGACGTTACTGCTGAACAGACGTTACTGCTGATAAGATGTTACTGCTGAACAGACGTTACTGCAGAGCAGACGTTACTGCTGAAAAGACGTTACTGCTGAACAGACGTTACTGCTGAACAGACGTTACTGCTGACCAGGCGTTACTGCTGAACAGACGTTACGACTGAACAGACGTTACTGCTGAACAGACGTTACTGCTGAGCAGACGTTACTGCTGACGAGACGTTACTGCTGAACAGACGTTACTGCTGAGCAGACGTTACTGCTGGGGAGACGTTACTGCTGACCAGACGTTACTGCTGAACAGACGTTACTGCTGACCAGACGTTACTGCTGAACAGACGTTACTGCTGAACAGACGTTACTGCAGAACAGACGTTACTGCTGACCAGACGTTACTGCTGATCAGACGTTACTGCTGAACAGACGTTACTGCTGAACAGACGTTACTGCTGAACAGACGTTACTGCTGACGAGACTTTACTACTGAACAGGCGTTCCTGCTGAACAGACGTTACTGCTGACAGACGTTACTTGTGAGCAGACGAAACTGCTGAGCAGACGTTCCTGCTGACCAGACGTTACTGCTGAACAGACGTTACTGCTGAACAGACGTTACTGCTGAACAGACGTTACTGCTGAACAGACGTTACTGATGAGCAGACGTTACTGCTGAGCAGATGTTACTGCTGAGCAGACGTTAGTGCTGAGCAGACGTCAGTGCTGAGCAGACGTCAGTGCTGAGAAGACGTCAGTGCTGAGCAGATGTTACTGCTGAGCAGACGTTACTGCTGAACAGACGTTACTGCTGAACAGACGTTACTGCTGAACAGACGTTACTGCTGACCAGGCGTTACGGCTGACCAGACGTTACTGCTGAACAGACGTTACTGTTCAACAGACATTACCGCTCAACAGACGTTACTGCTCAACAGACGATACTGGTGAGCAGACGTTACTGCTCAACAGACGATACTGGTGAGCAGACGTTACTGCTGAGCAGACGTTACTGCTGAGCGGACGTTAGTGCTGAGCAGACGTTACTGCTGAACAGACGTTACTGTTGAACAGACGTTACTGCTGAACAGACGTTACTGCTGAGCAGACGTTACTGCTGAGCAGACGTTACTGCTGAGCAGACGTTACTGCTGAACCGACGTTACTGCTGAACAGACGTTACTGCTGAGCAGACGATACTACTGAGCAGACGTTCCTGCTGACCAGACGTTACTGCTGAACAGACGTTACTGATGAGCAGACGTTACTGCAGAGCAGACGTTAGTGCTCAGCAGACGTCAGTGCTGAGCAGACGTTACTGCTGAGCAGACGTTACTGCTGAACAGACGTTAATGCTGACAAGACGTTACTGCTGAAAAGACGTTACTGCTGAACAGACGTTACTGCTGAAGAGACGTTACTGCTCAACAGACGTTACTGCTGAGCAGATGTTACTGCTGAGCAGACGTTAGTGCTGAGCAGACGTTACTGCTGAGCAGGCGTTACTGTTGAGCAGACGTTAGTGCTGAGAAGTCGTTAGTGCTGAGCAGACTTCAGTGCTGAGCAGACGCTACTGCTGAACAGACGTTACTGCTGAGCAGACGTTACTGCTGAAAAGACGTTACTGCTGAACAGACGTTACTGCTGAACAGACGTTACTGCTGACCAGGCGTTACTGCGGAACAGACGTTACTACTGAACAGCCGTTACTGCTGAACAGAAGTTACTGCTGAGCAGACGTTACTGCTGACTAGAAGTTACTGCTGAACAGACGTTACTGCTGAACAGACGTAACTCCTGAACAGACGTTACTGCTGAACAGACGTTACTGATGAACAGACGTTACTGCTGACCAGACGTTACTGCTGAACAGACGTTAGTGCTGAACAGACGTTACTGCAGAACAGACGTTACTGCTGACCAGACGTTACTGCTGATCAGACGTTACTGCTGAACAGACGTTACTGCTGAACAGACGTTACTGCTGAACAGACGTTACTGCTGAGCAGACGTTACTTGTGAGCAGACGTTAGTGCTGAACAGACGTTACTGCTGAACAGACGTTACTGCTGAGCAGACGAAACTGCTGAGCAGACGTTCCTGCAGACCAGAAGTTACTGCTGAACAGACGTTACTGCTGAACAGACGTTACCGCTGAACAGACGTTGCTGCTGAAGAGACGTTACTGATGAGCAGACGTTACTGCGGAGCAGAAGTTACTGCTGAGCAGACGTTAGTGCTGAGCAGACATCAGTGCTGAGCAGACGTCAGTGCTGAGAAGACGTCGGTGCTGAGCAGATGTTACTGCTGAGCAGACGTTACTGCTGAACAGACGTTACTGCTGAACAGACGTTACTGCTGAACAGACGTTACTGCTGACCAGACGTTACTGCTGAACAGACGTTACTGCTGAACAGACGTTACTGCTGACCAGACGTTACGGCTGAGCAGACGTTACTGCTGAACAGACGTTACTGCTCAACAGACATTACTGCTCAACAGACGTTACTGCTGAACAGACGTTACTGCTGAGCAGACGTTACTTGTGAGCAGACGATACTGCTGAGCAGACGTTAGTGCTGAACAGACGTTACTGCTGAACAAACGTTACTGCTAAGCAGACGAAACTGCTGAGCAGACGTTACTGCTGAATAGACGTTACTGCTGAACAGACGTTACTGATGAGCAGACGTTACTGCGGAGCAGATGTTACTGCTGAGCAGACGTTAGTGCTGAGCAGACGTCAGTGCTGAGCAGACGTCAGTGCTGAGAAGACGTCAGTGCTGAGCAGATGTTACTGCTGAGCAGATATTACTGCTGAACAGACGTTACTGCTGAACAGACGTTACTGCTGACCAGACGTTACTGCTGAACAGACGTTACTGCTGAACAGACGTTACTGCTGACCAGACGTTACGGCTGACCAGTCGTTACTGCTGAACAGACGTTACTGCTCAACAGACATTACTGCTCAACAGACGTTACTGCTCAACAGACGTTACTGCTGAGCAGACGTTACTGCTGAGCAGACGTTACTGCTGAGCGGACGTTAGTGCTGAGCAGACGTTACTGCTGAGCAGGCATTACTGTTGAGCAGGCGTTAGTGCTGAGAAGACGTTAGTGCTGAGCAGACTTCTGTGCTGAGCAGACGTTACTGCTGAACAGACGTTACTGCTGAGCAGACGTTACTGCTGAACAGACGTTACTGCTGAACAGACGTTACTGCTGAACAGACGTTACGGCTGACCAGACGTTACTGCTGAACAGACGTTACTGCTGACCAGACGTTTCTGCTGAACAGACGTTACTGCTGAGCAGACGTTACTGATCAACAGACGTTACTGATCAACAGACGTTACTGCTGAGCAGACGTTAGTGCTGAGCAGACGTTAGTGCTGAGTAGACGTCAGTGCTGAGCAGATGTCAGTGCTGATCAGACGACAGTGTTGAGCAGACGTTTGTGGTGAGCAGACGTCAGTGCTGAGCAGACGTTACTGCTGAGCAGACGTTACTGCTGAGCAGACGTTACTGCTGAACAGACGTTACCGCTGAACAGACGTTACTGCCGACGAGACGTTACTACTGAACAGACGTTACTGTTTAACAGACGTTACTGCTGACCAGATATTACTGCTGAACAGACGTTACTGCTGAACAGACGTTACTGCTGAACAGACGTTACTGCTGAGCAGACGTTTCTGCTGAGCAGACGTTACTGCTGAGCAGACGTTATTGCTGAACAGACGTTACTGCTGAACAGACGTTACTGCTCAGCTGACGTTAGTGCTGACCAGACGTTACTGCTGACCAGACGTTACTGCTGAACAGGCGTTACTGCTGAACAGACGTTACTGCTGACCAGACATTACTGCTGAACAGACGTTACTGCTGAACAGACGTTACTGCTGAGCAGACGTTACTGCTGAACAGACGTTACTGCTGAACAGACGTTACTGCTGAACAGACGTTACTGCTGACCACACGTTACTGCTGTTACTGCTGAGCAGACGTTACTGCTGACCAGACGTTACTGCTGAACAGACGTTACTGCTGAACAGACGTTACTGCTGAACAGACGTTAGTGCTGAGCAGACGTGACAGCTGAGCAGGCGTTACTGCTACTGCTGAGCAGACGATACTGCTGAAAAGACTTTACTGCCGACCAGACGTTACTGCGTAACAGACGTTGCTGCTGAACAGACGGTATTGCTGAGCAGAAGTTACTGCTCAACAGACGTTACTGCTGAACAGATGTTGCTGCGCAGAAGTTACTGCTCAACAGACGTTACTGCTGAACAGATGTTGCTGCTGAGCAGACGTCAGTGCTGAGCAGATGTCAGTGCTGAGCAGACGTCAGTGCCGCGCAGACGTTTGTGCTGAGCAGACGTCAGTGCTGAGCAGACGTTACTGCTGAACAGACGTTACTGCTGAACAGACGTTACTGCTGACCAGACGTCACTGCTGAACAGACGCTACTGCTGAACAGACGTTACTGCTGAACAGACGTTACTGAATAGACGTTACTGCTCAACAGACGTTACTGCTGAGCAGACGTTACTGCTGAGCAGACGTTACTGCTGAGCAGACGTTAGTGCTGAGCAGACGTTACTGCTGAGCAGGCGTTACTGTTGAGCAGACGTTAGTGCTGAGAAGACGTTAGTGCTGAGCAGACGTCAGTGCTGAGCAGACGTTACTGCTGAACAGACGTTACTGCTGAGCAGACGTTACTGCTGAACAGACGTTACTGCTGAACAGACGTTACTGCTGAACAGACGTTACTGCTGAACAGACGTTACTGCTGAACAGACGTTACTGCTGAACAGACGTTACTGCTGAACAGACGTTACTGCTGAGCAGACGTTACTGCTGAACAGACGTTACTGCTGAGCAGACGTTACTGCTGAACAGACGTTACTGCTGAGCAGACGTTACTGCTGAGCAGACGTTACTGCTGAGCAGACGTTACTGCTGAACAGACGTTACTGCTGAGCAGACGTTACTGCTGACGAGATGTTTCTGCTGAACAGACGTTACTGCTGAACAGACGTTACTGCTGAACATGCGTTACTGCTGAACAGACGTTACTGCTGAACAGACGTTACTGCTGACCAGACGTTACTGCTGAACTGACGTTACTGCTGAACAGACGTTACTGCTGAACAGACGTTACTGCTGAACAGACGTTACTGCTGAACAGACGTTACTGCTGAACAGACGTTACTGCCGAACAGACGTTACTGCAGACGTTAACAGACGTTACTGCTGAACGGACGTTACTGCTGAACAGACGTTACTTCTGAACAGGCGTTATTGCTGAGCAGACGTTACTGCTGAGCAGACGTTACTGCTGAGCAGACGTTCCTGCTGACCAGACGTTACTGCTGAACAGACGTTACTGCTGAACAGACGTTCCTGCTGAACAGACGTTACTGCTGAACAGACGTTACTGATGAGCAGCCGTTACTGCTGAGCAGATGTTACTGCTGAGCAGATGTTAGTGCTGAGCAGGCGTCAGTGCTGCTGAGTTACTGCTGAGCAGTTAGTGCTGAGCAGACGTTAGTGCTGAGCAGACGTTACTGCTGAACAGACGTTACTGCTGAGCAGACGTTACTGCTGACGAGACGTTACTGCTGAGCAGACGTTACTGCTGAACAGACGTTACTGCTGAACAGACGTTACTGCTGAACAGACGATACTGCTGACTTGACGTTACTGCTGAACAGACGTTACTGCTCAACAGACATTACTGCTCAACAAACGTTACTGCTCAACAGACGTTACTGCTGAGCAGACGTTAGCGCTGAGCAGACGTTACTGCTGAGCAGGCGTTACTGCTCAGACGCCAGTGCTGAGGACGTTAGTGCTGAGCAGACGTTACTGCTGAACAGACGTTACTGCTGAACAGACGTTACTGCTGAACAGACGTTACTGCTGAGCAGACGTTACTGCTGCTGCAGACGTTACTGCTGAGCAGACGTTACTGCTGAACCGACGTTACTGCTGAACAGACGTTACTGCTGAGCAGACGCTACAGACGTTACTGCTGAGCAGACGTTACTGCTGACCAGACGTTACTGCTGAACAGACGTTACTGCTGAACAGACGTTACTGCTGAACAGGCGTTAGTGCTGAGCAGACGTTACTGTTGAGCAGGCGTTACTGCTGAGCAGACGTTACTGCTGAACAAACGTTACTGCTGACAGAGACGTTACTGCTGACAACGTTAGACGTTACTGCTGAACAGACGTTACTGCTGAACAGACGTTACTGCTGAGCGGACGTTACTGCTGAGCAGACGTTACTGCTGAGCAGACGTTAGTGCTGAGCAGACGTTACTGCTCAACAGATGTTACTGCTGAGCAGAGGTTACTGCTGAGCAGACGTTAGTGCTGAGCAGACGTCAGTGCTGAGCAGACGTTACTGCTGAATAGACGTTACTGCTGAGCAGACGTTACAGCTGAACAGACGTTACTGCTGAACAGACGTTACTGCTGAACAGACGTTACTGCTGAACAGACGTTACTGCTGAACAGACGTTACTGCTGAACAGACGTTAATGCTGAGCAGACGTTACTGCTGAGCAGACGTTACTTCAGAGCAGACGTTACTGCTGAACAGACGTTACTGCTGAGCAGACGTTACTGCTGAACAGACGTTACTGCTGAACAGACGTTACTGCTGAACAGACGTTACTGCTGACCAGACGTTACTGCTGAACAGACGTTACTGCTGAACAGACGTTACTGCTGAACAGACGTTACTGCTGACCAGACGTTACTGCTGAACAGACGTTACTGCTGAACAGACGTTACTGCTGAACAGACGTTATTGCTGAGCAGACGTTACTGGTGAGCAGACGTTACTGCTGAGCAGACGTTACTGCTGAACAGACGTTACTGCTGAACAGACGTTACTGCTGAACAGACGTTACTGCTGAGCAGACGATACTGCTGAGCAGACGTTACTGCTGAACAGACGTTACTGCTGAACAGACGTTACTGCTGAACAGACGTTACTGCTGAGCAGACGTTACTGCTGACCAGACGTTACTGCTGAACAGACGTTACTGCTGAACAGACGTTACTGCTGAGCAGAC
>NW_027201237.1:0-12534 GCF_038502225.1 Cherax quadricarinatus
CACATGTTACACTCTGACATTTGTAATATTATTCATGTTAAAATCTGACACTTGTAATATTATACATGTTACAGGGTGACATTTGTAATATTATATATGTTACAGCCTGACTCCTTTAAAATTACACATCTTGTTCTCTGACACTTGTAATATACTTGTTACAGTATAACATTTGTAATATTTATATGTTACTCTTTGACACTTGTAATATTGTACAAGTTACAGACTGACGCTTGTAATATTATACATGTTAATGTCTCACACTTGTAGTACATGTTACAGTCTGACACTTTTTATACATGTTACAGTCTGACACTTTTAATATTATTCTTGTTACAGTGTGACAGTTGTAATATTATACTTGTTTGGGTCTCTTATTTGTAATATTATTCATGTTACAGTCTGACACTTGTAAAATTATACATATTTCAGTCTGACACGTAAAATATTATTCTTGTAACAGTCTTACACTTGTAATATTATACATATTACAGCAGGATACTTGTAAAATTATTCATCTTACACTCTGTCACTTGTAATATATACTTGTTACAATCTGAGATTTGTAACATTGTACATGTTACACTCTGACACTTGTTATATTATACATGTTACAGTCTGACACTTGTAATATTATACATGTTAGAGTCTGTCACTTGTAATATTATATATGTTACTCTCTGACATTTGTAATGTTATATATGTTACAGTATGATATTTGTAATATTAAACATGTTACAGTCTGACACTTGTAATATTATACATGTTACACTCTGACACTTGTAACTTTAAACATTTTACAGTCTTACACTTATAATATTATACTTGTTACATAAATAACAAAAAGGCACAATACCGTGACTGGAACATAGCTCTCTTGCAGGGCTCCCCTTCCTTTGTATTTGAATGGCTCGTCCTCCTTATTTCCCACTTCTAACACTACCACTAGTACTACCTCTTCTACTACTACAACTACAACTACTGATGAAATTAAGACACATGTGCGGCGTCTTTTTGTCTTTGTTGAGGATGTTTCACCTTCCAGTGGCTGGCTGGGTGGCAAAACGTCTTCGATAGGGATGCCCGGGTGTTGCGCATATGTCTTAATTTCATCTTTTCGGTATTACATACCATTCTTGTACTACTACTACTACCACCACCTCTTCCTGCCTATATAGCCGTCCTGCTCCACTTCGGTCCAAGTCGGACTGAAACGCTGTAGAAAGCTTCTCTCTTTTATGTGCGGGTTATTTGTGTATACTTGTTACAGTCTGACACTTGTAAAATTATGCTTGTTATATTCTGACATTTGTAATATTATACATGTTACAGAGTGACACTTGTAATGTTATATGTTACAGTTTGACACTTGTAATATTATACATGTTAAAATCTGACACATGTCATATCATACAAGTTACAGTCAGACACTTGAAATATTATGCATGTTACAGTCTGACACTTGTAATATTATACATGTTACAGTCTGACATTTGTGATATTATACATGTTACAGTCTGACCTTTGTAATATTATACATGGTACAGACTGGCACTTGTAATATTATACATGTTACAGTGAGACACTTGAAAAATTATACATGTTGCAGACTGACACTTGTAATATTATGCTTGATATGGTCTGTTATTTGTAATATTATACATGCTACAGTCTGACACTTGTAAAATTATACATGATATAGTCTGACACTTTTAATATTATACATGTCAAAATCTTACACTTGTAATATTATACATTTTACACTCTGTCATTTGCAATATTATACATGTTACAGTCTGACACTTGTAATATTATGCATGTTACAGTCTGACACTTGTAATATTATACTTGTTACAGTCTGACATTTGTAATATTATTCGTGTTACAGACTGACATTTGTTATATTATATATGTTAGAGTCTGACACTTGTAATATTATACTTGTTACAGTCTAACATTTGTAATATTATACATTTTACACTCTGACACTTGTAATTTTGTACATGTTACAGACTGACACTTGTAATATTATTCATGCTAGATTCTGACACGTGTAATATTATACATGTTACAGTCTGACACTTGCAACATTATACATGTTACAGTCTGACATTTGTAATATTATTCATGTTACAGACTGACATTTGTAATATTCATGTTACACTCTGATACTTGTAGTATTATACAAGGTACAGTTTGACACTTGTAATATTATTTATGTTAGTCTAATACTTGTAATATAAATTTTTCAGTCTAACACTTGCAATATTATACTTGTTACACTCTGACATTTGTAATATTATACATGTTACAGTCTTACACCTTTAATGTATTACAGGTTACAGTCTGACACTTGAAATATTATACTTGTTACAGTCTTACATTTGTAATAATATACGTGTTACAGTCTTACACTTGTAATAATATACATGTTACAATCTGACACTTGCAATATTATACATGTTTCAGTCTGACATTCATAATATTATACTTGTTGCAGTCTGACGTTTGTAATATTATACATGTTACAGTCTGACACTTTAAATAATATGCAGGATACAGTCTCTAGTTTGTAACATTATTCATGTTACAGTCTGACACTTGTAATATTATACATGTTATTGTCTGACTTTAGTAATATTATTCATGTTACAGTATAACACTTGTAAAATTTTACACGTTATATTCCGACACTTGCAATATTATACACGTTACAGTATAACACTTGTAATATTACACTTTTTACAGTCTGACATTTGTAATAGTATATGAGTTACAATCTGACATCTGTATTATTATACATGTTTAAGTCTGACACTTGTAATATTATACATTTTACAATCTGACACTTGTAACATTATAGATGTTACAGTCTGACACATGTAATATTATACTTGTCAGGTTCTGTTATTTGTAATATTATTCATGTTACAGTCTGACACTTGTAAAATTATACATGTTTCAGTCTGACACTTGTAAAATTATGCATCTTACACTGTGACACTTGTAATATATACTTCTTACAGTCTGACATTTTTAAAATTATACATGTTGCAGTCTGACACTTGTAAAATTATACATCTTACACTCTGACACTTGTAATATATACTTGTTACAATCTGACATTTTTAATATTATACATGTTACACTATGAAACTTGCAATATTATACATGTTACAGTCTGACACTTGTAATATTATGCATGTTAGAGTCTGACACTTGCAATATTGTACATGTTACAGTCTAACATTTGTAATGTTATACATGTTACAGTGTGACATTTGTAATATTATACATGTTACAGTCTGACACTTTTAATACCATACATGTTACAGTCATACACTTGTAATATTATACATGTTAAAGTCTGTCACTTGTAATATTATACATATTACAGTCTGACACTTGTAATAATATACAGGATACAGTCTCTCATTTGTAACAATATACATGTTATAATCTGACACTTGTAATATTATACACATTACAGCCTAACACTTGTAATATTACACATGTTACACTCTGACATTTGTAATATTATTCATGTTAAAATCTTACACTTGTAATATTATACATGTTACAGGGTGACATTTGTAATATTATATATGTTACTGCCTGACTCTTGTAAAATTACACATCTTGTACTCTGACACTTGTAATATACTTGTTACAGTATAACATTTGTAATATTTATATGTTACTCTTTGACACTTGTAATATTGTACATGTTACAGACTGACGCGGGCCGGTCTGTGACCAGGCCTCCTGGTGGATCAGCGCCTGATCAACCAGGCTGTTGCTGCTGGCTGCACGCAAACCAACGTACGAGCCACAGCCCGGCTGATCAGGAACTGACTTTAGGTGCTTGTCCAGTGCCAGCTTGAAGACTGCCAGGGGTCTGTTGGTAATCCCCCTTATGTGTGCTGGGAGGCAGTTGAACAGTCTCGGGCCCCTGACACTTATTGTATGGTCTCTTAACGTGCTAGTGACACCCCTGCTTTTCATTGGGGGGATGGTGCATCGTCTGCCAAGTCTTTTGCTTTCGTAGTGAGTGATTTTCGTGTGCAAGTTCGGTACTAGTCCCTCTAGGATTTTCCATGTGTATATAATCATGTATCTCTCCCTCCTGCGTTCCAGGGAATACAGGTTTAGAAACCTCAAGCGCTCCCAGTAATTGAGGTGTTTTATCTCCGTTATGCGCGCCGTGAAAGTTCTCTGTACATTTTCTAGGTCGGCAATTTCACCTGCCTTGAAAGGTGCCGTTAGAGTGCAGCAATATTCCAACCTAGATAGAACAAGTGACCTGAAGAGTGTCATCATTGGCTTGGCCTCCCTAGTTTTGAAGGTTCTCATTATCCATCCTGTCATTTTTCTAGCAGATGCGATTGATACAATGTTATGGTCCTTGAAGGTGAGATCCTCCGACATAATCACTCCCAGGTCTTTGACGTTGGTGTTTCGCTCTATTTTGTGGCCAGAATTTGTTTTGTACTCTGATGAAGATTTAATTTCCTCATGTTTATCGTTGAACTTCATATTGTTTTCTGCAGCCCACTGAAAGATTTGGTTGATGTCCGCCTGGAGCCTTGCAGTGTCTGCAATGGAAGACACTGTCATGCAGATTCGGGTGTCATCTGCAAAGGAAGACACGGTGCTGTGGCTGACATCCTTGTCTATGTCGGATATGAGGATGAGGAACAAGATGGGAGCTAGTACTGTGCCTTGTGGAACAGAGCTTTTCACCGTAGCTGCCTCGGACTTTACTCTGT
This sequence comes from Cherax quadricarinatus, assembly GCF_038502225.1. Lineage (NCBI taxonomy): Eukaryota > Metazoa > Arthropoda > Malacostraca > Decapoda > Parastacidae > Cherax > Cherax quadricarinatus. The sequence goes on from NW_027201237.1 coordinate 4,770, forward strand.
TGACGACTACTCTCTGTGTTCTGTTAGTGAGGAAATTATAGATCCATCGACCGACTTTTCCTGTTATTCCTTTAGCGCGCATTTTGTGTGCTATTACGCCATGGTCACACTTGTCGAAGGCTTTTGCAAAGTCGGTATATATTACATCTGCATTCTTTTTGTCTTCTAGTGCATTTAGGACCTTGTCGTAGTGATCCAGTAGTTGAGACAGACAGGAGCGACCTGTTCTAAACCCATGTTGCCCTGGGTTGTGTAACTGATGGGTTTCTAGATGGGTGGTGATCTTGCTTCTTAGGACCCTTTCAAAGATTTTTATGATATGGGATGTTAGTGCTATTGGTCTGTAGTTCTTTGCTGTTGCTTTACTGCCCCCTTTGTGGAGTGGGGCTATGTCTGTTGTTTTTAGTAACTGTGGGACGACCCCCGTGTCCATGCTCCCTCTCCATAGGATGGAAAAGGCTCGTGATAGGGGCTTCTTGCAGTTCTTGATGAACACAGAGTTCCATGAGTCTGGCCCTGGGGCAGAGTGCATGGGCATGTCATTTATCGCCTGTTCGTGTGTGTGTGTGTGTGTGTGTGTGTGTGTGTGTGTGTGTGTGTGTGTGTGTGTGTGTGTGTGTGTGTGTGTGTGTGTGTGTGTGTGTGTGTGTGTGTGTGTGTGTGTGTGTGTGTGGTGTGTGTGACTCAACAATCAATATTTGCACCAATAACTCATTACAATTGTGACCGGGTGTGGAAGTGTGAATTGCTCATTACTCTATAATTTGTTCATGATTGTAGCCAAAGTATAAACGTAAGTAACCATTCTACAGAATTCATTACCTTTGTAACTTGTGAGCTCATTACCTTTGTACCTAGTTCAGCTATCAAAACTTTGGGGGCCCAGTCCCTGGACCCATTACGTACCTCTGTAATCTGTAAATACCTTTGTAACTTGTCATGATTGTGACCAGACTTACCTGGAGTTCATTACCTTTGTAAATTGTGAGTTCATTACCTTTGTAAATTGTGAGTTCATTACCTTTGTAAATTGTGAGTTCATTACCTTTGTAAATTGTGAGTTCATTACCTCTGTAACTTGCTCAGCTATCAAAACTTTGGAGTCCAGTCCCTGGACCAATTATGTACCTCTGTAATCTTTTGACTACCGCCCACAGGATGGGTATGGGGTGCATAATAAACATATTAAACTAACTAAACTTCGAAGTCATTTGGCGTCAGGATAACATCGGATAGGCTTGTGTTAATCAAATTTTGTGGCTCTCTCATAAAAAATTCATTTTGATCTTCGACTCTCAGTCTGGTTAGCGGCTTGCTAAAAACTGAGTCATATTGGGACTTGAGTAGCTCACTCATTTCCTTGCTGTCATCTGTGTAGGACCCATCTTGTTTAAGTAGGGGCCCAATACTGGACGTTGTTCTCGATTTTGATTTGGCATAGGAGAAGAAATACTTTGGGTTTCTTTCGATTTCATTTATAGCTTTTAGTTCTTCCCGCGATTCCTGACTCCTAAAGGATTCTTTTAGCTTAAGTTCGATGCTTGCTATTTCTCTGACCAGTGTCTCCCTGCGCATTTCAGATATATTGACCTCTTTTAGCCGCTCTGTTATTCTTTTCCGTCGCCTGTAAAGGGAGCGCCTGTCTCTTTCTATTTTACATCTACTCCTCCTTTTTCTTAGAGGAATAAGCCTTGTGCATACATCGAGTGCCACCGAGTTAATCTGTTCAAGGCATAAGTTTGGGTCTGTGTTGCTTAGTATATCTTCCCAGCTTATATCGGTTAGGACTTGGTTTACTTGGTCCCACTTTATGTTTTTGTTATTGAAGTTGAATTTGGTGAATGCTCCCTCGTGACTAGTCTCATTTTGTCGGTCTGGGGCTCCAAGCATACATGTCTGAACCTCAATTATGTTGTGATCTGAGTATATTGTTTTTGATATGGTGACATTTCTTATCAGATCATCATTGTTAGTGAAGATGAGGTCTAGTGTATTCTCCAGTCTAGTAGGCTCTATTATTTGCTGGTTTAAATTGAATTTTGTGCAGAGATTTAAAAGCTCGTGTGAGTGTGAGTTTTCATCAGAGCTGCCTTCTGGTGTTATTTCTGCAACAATATTATTTGCTATATTCCTCCATTTTAGGTGCCTTAAGTTGAAATCCCCCAGGAGCAAGATGTTGGGTGCAGGAGCTGGAAGATTTTCCAGACAGTGGTCAATTTTTAACAGCTGTTCCTGGAATTGCTGGGATGTTGCATCCGGAGGCTTGTAGACTACCACAATGACTAGGTTTTGGTTCTCGACCTTTACTGCTAAAACTTCCACTACGTCATTTGAGGCATTACGCAGTTCTGTGCAAACAAGTGACTCTGCAATGTACAGGCCAACCCCCCCTTTTGCCTGTTCACTCTGTCACATCTGTATAGGTTGTAACTTGGGATCCATATTTCGTTGTCCAAGTGATCCTTTATGTGGGTCTCAGTGAAAGCCGCGAACATTGCCTTTGCCTCTGCAAGCAGTCCACGGATGAAAGGTATTTTGTTGTTTGTTGCTGGCTTTAGACCCTGTATATTTGCAAAGAAGAATGTTATCGGACTGGTGGTATTGTTGGTACTGGGGGGGGATTTTTTTTCCGGCATTAGTATCTGTATCTGTTAATGTCTCACTTGTAGTACATGTTACAGTCTGACACTTTTTATACATGTTACAGTCTGACACTTTTAATATTATTCTTGTTACAGTGTGACAGTTGTAATATTATACTTGTTTGGGTCTCTTATTTGTAATATTATTCATGTTACAGTCTGACACTTGTAAAATTATACATATTTCAGTCTGACACGTAAAATATTATTCTTGTCACAGTCTTACACTTGTAATATTATACATATTACAGTCTGATACTTGTAAAATTATTCATCTTACACTCTGTCACTTGTAATATATACTTGTTACAGTCTGAGATTTGTAATGTTGTACATGTTACGCTCTGACACTTGTTATATTATACATGTTACAGTCTGACACTTGTAATATTATACATGTTAGAGTCTGTCACTTGTAATATTATATATGTTACTCTCTGACATTTGTAATGTTATATATGTTACAGTATGATATTTGTAATATTATACATGTTACAGTCTGACACTTGTAATATTATACATGTTACACTCTGACACTTGTAACTTTAAACATTTTACAGTCTGACACTTATAATATTATACTTGTTACATAAATAACAAAAAGGCACAATACCGTGACTGGAACATAGCTCTCTTGCAGTGCTCCCCTTCCTTTGTATTTGACTGGCTCGTCCTCCTTATTTCCCACTTCTAACACTACCACTAGTACTACCTCTTCTACTACTACAACTACAACTACTGATGAAATTAAGACACATGTGCGGCGTCTTTTTGTCTTTGTTGAGGATGTTTCACCTTCCAGTGGCTGGCTGGGTGGCAAAACGTCTTCGATAGGGATGCCCGGGTGTTGCGCATATGTCTTAATTTCATCTTTTCGGTATTACATACCATTCTTGTACTACTACTACTACCACCACCTCTTCCTGCCTATATAGCCGTCCTGCTCCACTTCGGTCCAAGTCGGACCGAAACGCTGTAGAAAGCTTCTCTCTTTTATGTGCGGGTTATTTGTGTATACTTGTTACAGTCTGACACTTGTAAAATTATGCTTGTTATATTCTGACATTTGTAATATTATACATGTTACAGAGTGACACTTGTAATGTTATATGTTACAGTTTGACACTTGTAATATTATACATGTTAAAATCTGACACATGTCATATCATACATGTTACAGTCTGACACTTGTAATATTATACATGTTACAGTCTGACATTTGTGATATTATACATGTTACAGTCTGACCTTTGTAATATTATACATGGTACAGACTGGCACTTGTAATATTATACATGTTACAGTCAAACAATTGTAATATTATACATGTTACAGACTGACACTTGTAATATTATACTTGTTACAGTCGGACATTTGTAATATTGTACACATTACAGTCTGACACTTGTAATATTGTACTTGTTACAGTTGGACATTTGTAATATTATACATGTTACAGTCTGACACTTTAATAATATTTATTTTACAGTCTAACACTTGTTATATTATAAAGGTTTCAGTCTGACACTTGTAATATTATGCTTGTTACACTGTGACATTTTTAATATTATACACGTTACAGTCTTACACTTGAAAAATTATACTTGTTACAGTCTGACACTTGGAGTATTATGCATGTTTCAGACTGATATTTTTAATATTATACATGTTACACTTTGACACTTGCAGCATTATACATATTACAGGCTGACACTTGTTATATCATACATGTTGCAGTCTGACACTTCTAATATTATACATATTACAGTCTGACATTTGTAATATTATACATGTTACTGTCTGGCCTTTGTAATATTATTCATGTTGCAGACGGACACTTGTAATATTATATGTGTTACATTCTAACATTTGTAATATTATACAAATTAGAGTCTGACACTTGTAATATTATTTATGTTGCAGTCTAAAACTTGTAATATTATACATTTTTCAGTCTGACACTTGTAATAATATACTTGTTACTCTTTACATTTGTGATATAATACATGTTACAGTCTGACACTTGTAATGTTTTACAGGTTACACTCTGACACTTGAAATATTAAACTTGTTACAGTCTGACATTTGTAATAATATACATGTTACATTCTGACTCTTGTAATATTATACATATTACAGTCTGAAACTTGTAATAATATACAGGATACAATCTGACATTAGTAATATCATACATGTTACAGTCTGACACTTGTAATATTACACTTGTCACAGTCTTGCACTTGTAATATTATGCTTGTTACTGTCTGACATTTATAATATTATACATGTTAAATCTGACACTTGTAAAATTAAACATATTTCACTCTGACAATTGTAATATTAAACTTGTTACAATCTGAAATTTGAAATATCATACATGTTACAATCTGACACTTGCAATATTATACATGTTACAGACTGACACTTGCAATATTATTCATGTTAGAATCTGACACTTGTAATATTTTACATGTTGCAGTCTGAAACTTGTAATAATTTACAAGATACCGTCTGTTATTTGTAACACTATGCATGTTATTCTCTGACCCTTGTAACATTATACATGTTAAAGTCTGACACTTGTAATATTATACATGTTAAAGTCTGACACTTGTAATATTACACTTGCTACCGTCTGACATTTGTAATATTATACATGTTACAATCTGACATTTGTAATATTATACATGTTAAAGTATGACACTTGAATATTATTAATACTATTCTTGTTACTTTCTGACATTTGTAATATTTAAAATTTTAAAGTCTAACACTTATAACATTATACATGTTACAGTCTGACACTTGTAATATTATACATTTTACAGTCTGACATTTGTAATATTACACATGTGGCAGTCTGACACTTGCAAAATTATACATCTTACACTCTGACATTTGTAATATATACTTTCTATGAAGGGATTCAGGGAAACCGGCAGGCCGGACTTGAGTCCTGCAGATGGGAAGTACAGTGCCTGCACTCTGAAGGAGGGGTGTTAATGTTGCAGTTTAAAAACTGTAGTGTAAAGCACCCTTCTGGCATGAGAGTGATGGTGTGAATGATGGTGAAAGTTTTTCTTTTTCGGGCCACCCTGCCTTGGTGGGAATCGGCCAGTGTGATAAAAAAAATAATAAAAAATACTTGCTACAGTCTGACATTTTTAATATTTTACATGTTACACTCTGACACTTGTAATATTATACATGTTACAGTCTGACACTTGTAATATTATACATGTTAGAGTCTAACACTTGTAATATTATACATGTTACAGACTGACATTTGTAATGTTATACATGTTACAGTGTGACATTTTTAATATTATACATGTTACAGTCTGTCACTTGTAATATTATACATGTTACACTCTGACATTTGTAACATTAAACATGTTACAGAGTGACACTTGTAATATTATACTTGTTACAATCTGACACTTGTAATATTAAAATTGTTATAGACTGACATTTGTAATATTATACAAGTTAAAGTGTGACCCTTTTAATATTATACGTGTTACAGTCTAACACTTGTAATATTACACATGTTACCATCTGACACTTGTAATACCATACATGTTACAGTCAGACACTTGTAATAACATAATGGATACAGTCTTTCATTTGTAACATTATACATGTTTCTGTCTGACACTTGTAATATTATACTTGTTAGAGTCTGACAATTGCGATATTAAACTTGCTACAGCCTGACATTTGTAATATTATACATGTTACACTCTCACACTTGTAATATTATACATGTTACAAACTGACAATTGTAATATTATTACCTGGAATTTACTTGGAGAGAGTTCCGGGGGTCAACGCCCCCGCGGCCCGGTCTGTGACCAGGCCTCCTGGTGGATCAGAGCCTGATCAACCAGGCTGTTGCTGCTGGCTGCACGCAAACCAACGTACGAGCCACAGCCCGGCTGATCCGGAATTGACTTTAGGTGCTTGTCCAGTGCCAGCTTGAAGACTGCCAGTGGTCTGTTGGTAATCCCCCTTATGTGTGCTGGGAGGCAGTTGAACAGAGTCTGACACTTGTAATATTATACATGTTTTAGTCGGACACTTGTAATATTACATATGATACAGTCTTACATTTGTTATATTATACATGTCACAATCTGACATTTGTAATATTATACATGTTCAAGTCTGACACTTGCAATATTACACATGTTACAGTCTGACACTTCTAACAATATACATATTGCAGTCTGACACTTGTAATATTATACTTGTTAGTGTCTGTTATTTGTAACATTATATATGTTAGAGTCTGACACTTGCAAAATTATACATGATAAAGTCTGACACTTGTAATATTATACTTTTCACAATCTTACACTTGTAATATTATACTGTTACAGTCTGATGCTTGTAATATTATACATGTTTCAGGCTGACATTTGTAATATTATGTATGTTACAGTCTGACACTTGTAAAATTATGCATCTTATACTCTGTCACTTGTAATGTTATACTTGTTACAGTCTAACATTTGTAATATTATACATTTTACACTCTGACACTTGTAATATTATATATGTTACAGACTGACACTTGTAATATTATCCATGTTAGATTCTGACACTTGTAATATTATATATGTTACAGTCTGAAACTTGTAATATTATACATGTTACAGTCTGACATTTGTAATATTATTCATGTTACAGACTGACACTTGTAATACTATACATGTTAGAGTCTGACACTTGTAATATTATACATGTTACAGTCTGACGTTTGTAATATTTTTCATGTTACAGACTGACACTTGTAGTATTATACATGTTACAGTTTGACACTTGTAATATTATTGATGTTAGAGTCTAACACTTGTAATATAATTTTTTCAGGTTGACACTTGCAATATTATACTTGTTACTCTCTGACATTTGAAATAATATTCATGTTACAGTCTGACACTTGTAATGTTATACAGGTTACAATCTGACACTTGAAACATTATACTTGTCACAGTTTGACATTTGTAATAATATACGTGTTACACTCTGACACTTGTAATAATATACATGTTACTGTCTGACACTTGTAATATTATACATATTTCAGTCTGACATTCATAATATTATACTTGTTTCAG
>NW_027201238.1:0-12522 GCF_038502225.1 Cherax quadricarinatus
GTCGACTGGTGTGGGTCGCATCCTGGGGGACAAGATTAAGGACCACAACATTCTCCATAGCTATCAATCGGGCTTTAGAAGATCCTACTCAACCGACACCTCCCTTATTAATCTGATGGATTACCTGAGAACTGAAATGTCAAAGGGGAACCTCATAGGCATGGTAACCTTAGACCTGCAAAAGGCCTTCGATACTGTCAACCACAATATATTATGTAATAAACTTCAAGCTATTGGTATAGGTTCTGTAGACTGGTTTAAGTCCTACCTTAGCAACAGGAGACAAATAGTCAAAATCAACAAAACAGAATCAGAACCCCTGCCGATAACATGTGGAGTTCCCCAAGGTAGTATTCTGGGTCCCTTATTATTCTTATGTTATGTCAATGATATGCCTATCAGTGTCAAGTGCAAACTCCTACTGTATGCAGATGACAGTGCTCTGTTAGTGTCAGGTAAAGACCCACAAGATATTGCTAATGTTTTAACACTGGAACTGGAGTCCTGCAGCAAATGGTTAGTAGACAACAAACTATCATTACACCTAGGGAAAACTGAAGCCATTCTCTTTGGCACGAAACATAAACTGAGAAGGGTAAATAATTTTAATGTTCAATGTAATGGGGAGCCCATCACTTTGGTTTCATCAGTAAAATATTTGGGAATCCCCTTTGACCCATGCATGTCAGGAGAATTGATAGGGAACAGTGTAGTAAAGAAAGCGAATGCCAAACTGAAGTTCCTGTATAGACAAGCACAGTGTCTATACCAGAGCCATTATGTAGTTAAGTGAATACCAGAGCCATTATGTAGTTAACTGTACACCAGAGCCATTATGTAGTTAAGTGTATACCAGAGCCATTATGTAGTTAGGTGTATACCAGAGCCATTATGTAGTTAGGTGTATATCAGAGCCATTATGTAGTTAGGTGTATACCACAGCCATTATGTAGTTAAGTGTATACCAGTGCCATTATGTAGTTAGGTGTATATCAGAGCCATTATGTAGTTAGGTGTATACTAGAGCCATTATGTAGTTAAGTGTATACCAGAGCCATTATGTAGTTAGGTGTATACCAGAGCCATTATGTAGCTAGGTGTATACCAAAGCCATTATGTAGTTAAGTTTATACCAGAGCCATTATGTAGTTAGGTGTATACCAGAGCCATTATGCAGTTAGGTGTATATCAGAGCCATTATGTAGTTAGGTGTATACCAGAGCCATTATGTAGTTAAGTGTATACCAGAGCCATTATGTAGTTAGGTGTATACCAGAGCCATTAAACAGTTAAGTGTATACCAGAGCCATTATGTAGTTAGGTGTATATCAGAGCCATTATGTAGTTAGGTGTATACCAGAGCCATTATGTAGTTAAGTGTATACCAGAGCCATTATGTAGCTAGGTGTATACCAGAGCCATTATGTAGTTAAGTGTATACCAGAGCATTATGTAGTTAGGTGTTAGGTAAGACACATATGCAACAGTTAGGTATCTTTATTTCGAAACGTTTCGCCTACACAGTAGGCTTCTTCAGTCGAGTACAGAAAAGTTGATAGAAGCAGAAGATACTTGAAGACGATGTAATCAGTCCATCACCCTTAAAGTTTTGAGGTGGTCAGTCCCTCAGTCTGGAGAAGAGCATTGTTCCGTTGTCTGAAACAATATGAAGTTGAAATGACAGAATGGGGCTTTATATAATGCCAGGAGGTGAGACGTGGGTTGCTTTGGGAGGGCAGGTCCCTCTCAAACCCAGCCGTTCTCACTAGTAGAGGTTGTCTTACCTAACAATCTGTCGGTATTTTATACCATTTTAATGTTCATTCTGTCAGACACTGCAACACAAGGGTATCTTGGTACAGACCATCAACTTCGACAACCTCTACTAGTGAGAACGGCTGGGTTTGAGAGGGACCTGCCCTCCCAAAGCAACCCACGTCTCACCTCCTGGCATTATATAAAGCCCCATTCTGTCACTTCAACTTCATATTGTTTCAGACAACGGAACAATGCTCTTCTCCAGACTGAGGGACTGACCACCTCAAAACTTTAAGGGTGATGGACTGATTACATCGTCTTCAAGTATCTTCTGCTTCTATCAACTTTTCTGTACTCGACTGAAGAAGCCTACTGTGTAGGCGAAACGTTTCGAAATAAAGATACCTAACTGTTGCATATGTGTCTTACCTAACAATCTGTCGGTATTTTATACCATTTTAATGTTCATTATGTAGTTAGGTGTATATCAGAGCCATTATGTAGTTAGGTGTATACCAGAGCCTTTATGTAGTTAAGTGTATACCAGAGCCATTATGTAGTTAGGTGTATACCAGAGCCATTATGTAGTTAAGTGTATACCAGAGCCATTATGTAGTTAAGTGTATACCAGAGCCATTATGTAGTTAGGTGTATACCAGAGCCATTATGTAGTTAAGTGTATGCCAGAGGCATTATGTAGTTAAGTGTATACCAGAGCCATTATGTAGTTAAGTGTATACCAGAGCCATTATGTAGTTAGGTGTATACCAGAGCCATTATGTAGTTGAGTGTATACCAGAGCCATTATGTAGTTAAGTGTATACCAGAGCCATTATGTAGTTAGGTGTATACCAGAGCCATTATGTAGTTAGGTGTATATCAGAGCCATTATGTAGTTAGGTGTATACCAGAGCCATTATGTAGTTAAGTGTATACCAGAGCCATTATGTAGTTAGGTGTATACCAGAGCCATTATGTAGTTAGGTGTATACCAAAGCCATTATGTAGTTAAGTGTATACCAGAGCCATTATTTAGTTAGGTGTATACCAGAGCCATTATGCAGTTAGGTGTATATCAGAGCCATTATGTAGTTAGGTGTATACCATAGCCATTATGTAGTTAAGTGTATACCAGAGCCATTATGTAGTTAGGTGTATACCAGAGCCATTAAGCAGTTAAGTGTATACCAGAGCCATTATGTAGTTAGGTGTATATCAGAGCCATTATGTAGTTAGGTGTATACCAGAGCCATTATGTAGTTAAGTGTATACCAGAGCCATTATGTAGCTAGGTGTATACCAGAGCCATTATGTAGTTAAGTGTATACCAGAGCCATTATGTAGTTAGGTGTATACCAGAGCCATTATGTAGTTAAGTGTATACCAGAGCCATTATGTAGTTAAGTGTATACCAGAGCCATTATGTAGTTAAGTGTATACCAGAGCTATTATGTAGTTAAGTGTATACCAGAGCCATTATGTAGTTAGGTGTATACCAGAGCCATTATGTAGTTAGGTGTATATCAGAGCCATTATATAGTTACGTGTATACCAGAGCCATTATTTAGTTAGGTGTATATCAGAGTCATTATGTAGTTAGGTGTATACCAGAGTCATTATGTAGTTAGGTGTATACCAGAGCCATTATGTTGTTAGGTGTATACCAGAGCCATTATGTAGTTAGGTGTATACCAGAGCCATTATGTAGTTAGGTGTATATCAGAGTCATTATGTAGTTAGGTGTATACCAGAGCCATTATGTAGTTAGGTGTATACCAGAGCCATTATGTAGTTAGGTGTATATCAGAGCCATTATGTAGTTAGGTGTATACCAGAGCCATTATGTAGTTAGGTGTATATCAGAGCCATTATGTAGTTAGGTGTATACCAGAGCCATTATGTAGTTAGGTGTATACCAGAGCCATTATGTAGTTAGGTGTATACCAGAGCCATTATGTAGTTAGGTGTATATCAGAGCCATTATGTAGTTAGGTGTATACCAGAGCCATTATGTAGTTAGGTGTATACCAGAGCCATTATGTAGTTAGGTGTATACCAGAGCCATTATGTAGTTAGGTGTATATCAGAGCCATTATGTAGTTAGGTGTATATCAGAGCCATTATGTAGTTAGGTGTATATCAGAGCCATTATGTAGTTAGGTGTATACCAGAGCCATTATGTAGTTAGGTGTATACCAGAGCCATTAAGAATAGTATTACCTGGAGTTTACCTGGAGAGAGTTCCGGGGTCAGCGCCCCCCGCGGCCCGGTCTGTGACCAGGCCTCCTGGTGGATCAGAGCCTGATCAACCAGGCTGTTACTGTTACTTAGTGGACTGGAACAGAGCCACTGATATTGTCTCGTTTTATATCTATATCATATTTATATACCTATCTATATTGTATACACTGTTTTAAATAAAATATATAAAAACATTCAACTACCAGTAACAGGTTGGTTGATCAGGCCCTGATCCACCAGGAGGCCTGGTCACAGACCGGGCCGCGGGGGCGCTGACCCCCGGCACTCACTCCAGTAATTAACACCATAAGGTGTTTGAAAAAATTTCTATTTTTCTATAAATATATACAAAATAAAATTTAGAGAATAAATTTATATATCCATTTTAATTTTTATTCTTACAATTTCTAAATTATTATATAAACTTTATTTATTACTTAAAGGAATTTAAAGTTACTTCTAAAGTTAAAATTATCATTTTTGCTTCTTAATAATTTTAAACTTTACATTAATAACTTTTCATTTATGTAATTTTAAATTGATCAATCTTGAAAATAATCAATTAAAAATTAAATGGTTGTCAGGGGAAACTTGTTCAATTTTCAACTTGTTCGTAGATTATTAGAATTTTCAATATTTAATGAGTTTATTTAGGTACAATTAACACAAGTGTCATCTTACATAGTAAGATAATTGTAAATTAACTGGGTAATACAAGTACCAGACTGGTAGTAGGATTATTATTATTATTATTATTATTATTAAAAATTCGCCGGTATTCTCCCGGCCCGGGCCTTTTCCAAGTGGTGGCCCGGCCTTGGCTCCCTCTCTAGGGAGTGTCTGAGACTTAAGTCTCCCATGGGAGGAGGTACAAGTACCCCCTCATCTTTGGGACTAACTGTCCCTAGGCCTAGCTTCTGGGACCAACTGTCCCCAGGCCTAGCTTCTGGGACCAACTGTCCCCAGGCCTAGCTTCTGGGACCAACTGTCCCCAGACCTAGCCACAAGCTAGGCCTCTCTGGTCTGCCATCCCCGCCCCAAGGGGGATAATGGGAATGACAATCTTGTGAGCTGGAAGCTCGGGCTCAGGCACTTACCCTGCCCTAGAAGGGCTGGGCATGGTGTTGATGGTGGTACTAGGAGATTTTTTTTTTATTCACCGGTACTCTCCCAGCCCGGGTCTTTTCCAAGTAGTGGTGATCAGATCAGAGGACTCTCAGGTAAGAACCCACGAGGGGCGAGGGGCAAGTGGGGACAGGGCGAAGAATTGACGGTGAGAGGAATGTCTTAGAGTCGAAGAGAGAAGAGTCAGGACTAGACCCAACTGCTAAGCCTGGAGAAACACTGATGAAGACGATGTAGAAGGCCCGGTGGCCTGGTGGCTAAAGCTCCCGCTTCACACACGGAGGGCCCGGGTTCGATTCCCGGCGGGTGGGAACATTTCGACACGTTTCCTTACACCTGTTGTCCTGTTCACCTAGCAGCAAATAGGTACCTGGGTGTTAGTCGACTGGTGTGGGTCGCATCCTGGGGGACAAGATTAAGGACCACAATGGAAATAAGTTAGACAGTCCTCGATGACGCACTGACTTTCTTGGGTTATCCTGGGTGGCTAACCCTCCGGGGTTAAAAATCCAAACGAAATCTTATCTTATCTTAACAGGAACTCTGCAGGTGCTAGCTGCATCTTGCTGGATGGAAAAAACTGCGTCTTGATGGTGACAGGAGACTGCAAACGACAAGGGAGGAGCTTATTGTTGACTGGTCAGTTCATAGAGTATTCTGTTAGGTAATGAAGTTAAATAGTAACAAAGTTTGATTGGGTCACAGGTTGCCATTTATGAGATACAATTTGAGTTCAGATGCTCCATGTCTTGAGGATAATTTCCTCTGGTGCACAAAGTGACTCCATCCCAATATATGTACTTGTTGTTATCTTCTTCTTGTACTATATCTAGTCTAGGGTCGTAGGATGGTGTTGTTGATGCTGTTTTTTTCTTTCTTGTTATGTGGTGTTGAAGGTGGAAGTGAATATGCATTGTCATCTTCACTGAGTGACGACACTAGTTGTTGGTGGTGTTGGAGCTACTGCAGCAGAGGTGTTGATTAAGTCATTGGTGAATTTGAGAATTTCTTCAGAAGGTGGCGATGCTGGAAATGTAAATGATGGCATGTTATATAATGCAAATAACTCATTGATGGTAGTGATCAACACCATGCCCAGCCCTTCTAGGGTAGGGTAGGTGCCTGAGCCCGAGCCTTTAGCTCATAAGACTGTCATTCCCATTAGCCCCCTTGTGGCGGGGATGGCAGACCAGAGAGGCCTAGCTTGTGGCTAGGCCTGGGGACAGTTGGTCCCAAAGATGAGGAGGTACTTGTGCCTCCTCCCATGGGAGACTTAGGTCTCAGACACTCCCTAAAGAGGGAGCCAAGGCCGGGCCACCACTTGGAAAAGGCCCGGGCCGGGAGAATACCGGCTAATATTTAATAATAATTGATGGTAGAGTTAAAGGATCCAGGTACAGCCATGTTCTGTATGTGAGCGTATAGTAGACAATATAGTAGACAATATAGTAGACAATATAGTAGACAATATAGTAGACAATATAGTAGACAATATAGTAGACAATATGGTAGACAATATGGTAGACAATATAGTAGACAATATGGTAGACAATATGGTAGACAATATAGTAGACAATATAGTAGACAATATAGTAGACAATATAGTAGACAATATAGTAGACAATATGGTAGACAATATAGTAGACAATATAGTAGACAATATAGTAGACAATATAGTAGACAATATAGTAGACAATATAGTAGACAATATAGTAGACAATATAGTAGACAATATAGTAGACAATATGGTAGACAATATAGTAGACAATATAGTAGACAATATAGTAGACAATATAGTAGACAATATAGTAGACAATATAGTAGACAATATGGTAGACAATATAGTAGACAATATAGTAGACAATATAGTAGACAATATAGTAGACAATATAGTAGACAATATAGTAGACAATATGGTAGACAATATAGTAGACAATATAGTAGACAATATAGTAGACAATATAGTAGACAATATAGTAGACAATATAGTAGACAATATAGTAGACAATATGGTAGACAATATAGTAGACAATATAGTAGACAATATAGTAGACAATATAGTAGACAATATAGTAGACAATATAGTAGACAATATAGTAGACAATATAGTAGACAATATAGTAGACAATATGGTAGACAATATAGTAGACAATATAGTAGACAATATAGTAGACAATATAGTAGACAATATAGTAGACAATATAGTAGACAATATAGTAGACAATATAGTAGACAATATGGTAGACAATATAGTAGACAATATAGTAGACAATATAGTAGACAATATAGTAGACAATATAGTAGACAATATAGTAGACAATATAGTAGACAATATGGTAGACAATATAGTAGACAATATAGTAGACAATATAGTAGACAATATAGTAGACAATATAATAGACAATATAGTAGACAATATAGTAGACAATATAGTAGACAATATGGTAGACAATATAGTAGACAATATAGTAGACAATATGGTAGACAATATAGTAGACAATATAGTAGACAATATGGTAGACAATATAGTAGACAATATAGTAGACAATATAGTAGACAATATAGCAGACAATATAGTAGACAATATAGTAGACAATATAGTAGAAAATATAGTAGACAATATGGTAGACAATATAGTAGACAATATGGTAGACAATATAGTAGACAATATAGTAGACAATATAGTAGACAATATAGTAGACAATATAGTAGACAATATAGTAGACAATATAGTAGACAATATGGTAGACAATATAGTAGACAATATAGTAGACAATATAGTAGACAATATAGTAGACAATATAGTAGACAATATAGTAGACAATATGGTAGACAATATAGTAGACAATATAGTAGACAATATAGTAGACAATATAGTAGACAATATAGTAGACAATATAGTAGACAATATGGTAGACAATATAGTAGATAATATAGTAGACAATATAGTAGACAATATAGTAGACAATATAGTAGACAATATAGTAGACAATATGGTAGACAATATAGTAGACAATATAGTAGACAATATAGTAGACAATATAGTAGACAATATAGTAGACAATATAATAGACAATATAGTAGACAATATAGTAGACAATATAGTAGACAATATGGTAGACAATATAGTAGACAATATAGTAGACAATATGGTAGACAATATAGTAGACAATATAGTAGACAATATGGTAGACAATATAGTAGACAATATAGTAGACAATATAGTAGACAATATAGCAGACAATATAGTAGACAATATAGTAGACAATATAGTAGACAATATAGTAGACAATATAGTAGACAATATAGTAGACAATATAGTAGACAATATAGTAGACAATATAGTAGACAATATAGTAGACAATATAGTAGACAATATAGTAGACAATATGGTAGACAATATAGTAGACAATATGGTAGACAATATAGTAGACAATATGGTAGACAATATAGTAGACAATATAGTAGACAATATAGTAGACAATATAGTAGACAATATAGTAGACAATATAGTAGACAATATAGTAGACAATATAGTAGACAATATGGTAGACAATATAGACAATATGGTAGATAATATAGTAGACAATATGGTAGACAATATAGTAGACAATATGGTAGACAATATAGTAGACAATATGGTAGACAATATAGTAGACAATATGGTAGACAATATAGTAGACAATATAGTAGACAATATGGTAGACAATATAGTATACAATATGGTAGACAATATAGTAGACAATATGGTAGACAATATAGTAGACAATATAGTAGACAATATAGTAGACAATATAGTAGACAATATAGTAGACAATATAGTAGACAATATAGTAGACAATATAGTAGACAATATAGTAGACAATATAGTAGACAATATGGTAGACAATAGTGGATCTTCGTCACGTCACATGTAGGAGGAGTGATGGTGGTGGCGGAGGTTGAGTAGATGCTTCAAGTAATTTTGTAGTGTCTGCTTGCAACTTTGCAATTGCGGCATACGTTGGTGTGTTATTGGTAGATTTTTTCTTTGCTGCATCTTGTTGTTTCTTCATAATATCCTTTCTAGTAGGACACTTTGCTGCCAGAGTATGGTGGTCGTTACTTGTGCATTACAACTGAGTTTAATCTAATAATATAAAAAAGGCCTGGGGACACTTGGTCCCAAAGATGAGGGGGTACTTGTACGTCCTCCCATGGGAGACTTAAGTCTCAAGGTACTCCTCAGATAGGGAGTCAAGGCCGGGTCACCACTACTTGGGAAAGACCCGGGCCGGGAGAATACCAGCGAATAAAAAAAAAAGGCACAAGACTCTCAATTGTAATTGCACTAAGGTCTTATATAAGTTGTTTACAAGAATTAGGGTATAACTAGATTTAAATTGACAGGATAAAATACACAAGTGAAGGTAGCAAAAGAATAATAATAACAAAAATGATAAAAATAAAAATGGCAATGACTTGGTTATAATATGCTAGTAAGATGGTAGACAGGATGATATAAAAGTTGTAGTTGAAAATACTAGTTTAAAAAAGTATAGAATAAAAATGGTCAATAAAAGAAGTTTACAATAAGTTTGATCAATATAGTTTAAAGCAAAATTGGGCAAAAATAGGGATTTAGAATAAAATTGGGCAATTGAGTATTTCTTAAAGTGAGGTAGAATTATTGAGGACAAGTTATGGTTAGTTTATAGTAAAATAAGATGGAACAGTGATGCGGTAAGTTGTAAAAAAAGGAGATAGATTCTGTAGATATTAAACACAATTAAGACTATGAGGTAGGAATTGGACGGATGTATCGCATCACAGTGAAGATCAGGAATTTCAATTCATAAGGATTATCGACTGGACGAAGATTGGAAAACAGTGTGTGTTGTGTTCGCAAATCTGTGTTAGTTTACGCACAGATTAGCGTCATTCCTGGTGATCCTTGGACTGTGTTCAGTGCTTCAGAGCAGTGAGCCACGAGAGGGTGGCTACGGGCCCCGACTGGGGCTCTGTGCCTCACAGCTCTGCACCCAGTGTGGGCGGCTGTGAGGTCACAGGCAGCAGCTCTGCTGCTGGCTCTGTCCCCACACCTACAGTCACCATGACAGATCCAGGAGAGCGGCCTAAACGTTCCTTGGAATGCGGGGACGAGTTGGAGGACGACGTGGGGCAGGTGGGAGCCCCCACCAAGAAGGCCAAGGATGCAGTGGAGACTACTGTACCTACCAATCTGCCACTAGGTCCGTCGGCAGCCCCTACCCAAGAAGACTTGCACCCCCAGATGGCCATAGGGGTCGTGGAAGGAAGCCAGGAGGATGTAGCTCCTCAAGTGGCAAGGATGGAGCCATCCCAGGTCCCTACACCAGTTGCGTTGGCCTCCACAGTGGACGGAGACTGGCTGACTCCACATGGAAGGAGGAGTTCCCGCTCAGCTCGGGCACAAGCAACCAGGGCCTTCAACAAATTCAAGGTTCCCAACTACGGGTTTGTAACGTATCTGGAAGGTCTCCTCCACCTCAAGTTCCGCTGCGAGTTCACTCTCAGGAACGAGGTTCTGGTCATTCCTCGGGATGAAGACTCTTACGAGGAGTTGAAGGGGCTGGTTGTGACCCATCCCAGCATGGTGGAACTGCTTGCTTCGGAGAAGGTGTACAAGGGGGTGCTTTTACATGTCCCTGTGCCCCTCCCACTGGACCCCATTTCGGAAGTGCCCAATATTGTCAAGGCGGAGCGACTCACTGCAACAGTGAACAAGGTGCCCACCCGCCAGGTGCTGATCCACCACAAAGGTCCACTTCCCAGGCACCTGGACCTTGGGGTCTGGGGAAGATTCAAGACTCGACCATACCTGTTGGGCCCAGTACAATGCTTCAACTGCCAGGGGTTCAATCATATTGCAGCCACCTGCCAGTGAGAGAAGTGTGGTATGTGCAGCAAGGCACACGACTCGAAGGACTGCATTGCAGTCCTCAAACAGCCAACTGGCGAAGCCCTTCGGCCAGAGCCCAAGTGTGCCAACTGCTCAAAGAGGCACCATGCCTGGAACCGGAGCTGTCCTGTGATGGTGCAGCACTGGCAGCAGGTTCGTCATCGGAATGACCCGACAGCCCCGACACCACCCAGCCTTGGAACTGCCCAGCAACAGTCAGCATGGGCTCCAATCACGGTTCCCTGGATACCGCAGGAGGGCAATACCAGCGAGTTCCCAGCACTGGGCTCCCAGCAGTGGCATCAGGGGGCAGACACTGGTTTGCAGCAGCGCGGTCAACTGCGGGGTCAGATGGCAAGGTGGCCAAGAAGACAGAATCATTGGGAAAAACAGCCACAGGCCAGGCACACTGCCCAGCAGGTCCCAGCTGGGCACCAACATTCCTTGCCATACCGCCAGCAGGCCTCTTCCCAAGGGCAGGACCCTACTGTGAGTGGCCAGAGTCAGGCAGAGGTTCCCCGCCAGGGGACTTGGAAGCCCATGGCCACTCATGCCGGGCCCAGGGTGCACCCAGCTTATGCTGCTGCAGTGTCGACAGCCACCCAGACATACCCAGTGACCCAGCCCCGACTCGACGGGTCGTCCAGCTCAATGCCTGCAGAGGTAATGGTCGAATCCTTTCCGGATCGACTGAAGAAAACCATCGGGGTCATCTCAGCGCTCCTCTGTCGCCTGCTGCCGTCGGCAGAGGACAGGGGCGCCTGCAGGCAGCTCCTGTCATGGATGCTGGGCGTGGTCCTACTGGACAGGAAAGACTCAATGGAACTTCAAGCCATCATCCAGGAGTCCTTCCAGTCTGTGATGGAGGAGGCCCCGGAGTCGCCAACAACGGACGACGAGTCCCAGGCAGAGATGGAAGCAGTGAGCCACCTCTGCCTCCCTTGAAGATCCTCCAGTGGAACAATTGTGGGCTGCAGCGGAAAATTCACTTAGTGATTGAAGCTGCAGTTCAGGATGAGGTTGATGTCTTCCTGTTTCAGGAGACACTCACCGATTTGTCACGTCAAATGCAGCCATGTATTCCAGGATTCTCTGCCTACCTTCAGCGCCTGGAAGGGACTGGCAGGGGCACGGCGATCTACGTCAGGACCACTATCCCTCATTCAATCTCCACTGACCCCATCGACTGTGGGGAGGGCATAGAGGTTCAGGCTGTCACCCTACACCTGGCGGATGGACCTCTCGTGGTTTACAGTATTTACAGAAGCTCTCGGTACACCCTTGACATTTCAGAGGTGTCAGCACTCGCCCCACGGGAGGGTCTTGTTGTGGCTGGGGATGTCAATGCCCACCACCCAATACTTTCTTCTGTCTCTCCTACCAACGCAGCTGGGAGGCACCTTGCGGCTCTGCTGGAGGAGGTCCCTGAGATCGCCCTCCTCAATAATGGTGAGCTAACATCACTATGGTGGCAGCTT
>NW_027201239.1:0-12520 GCF_038502225.1 Cherax quadricarinatus
TCCTTCCTGAATCTGAATTTTTCCAACTTGAAACCATTGCTGTGAGTCCTGTCTTGGCTGGAAATTTTCAGCACACTATTTACATCCCCTTTATTTATTCCTGTTTTCCATTTATACACCTCGATCATATCCCCCCTAATTCTACGCCTTTCGAGAGAGTGCAGATTCGGGGCCTTCAGTCTATCCTCATAGGGAAGATTTCTGATACATGGGATCATCTTTGTCATCCTCCTTTGTACGTTTTCCAGAGCATTTATATCCATTCTGTAATACGGTGACCAGAACTGAGCAACATAGTTTAAATGAGGCCTAACCAAGGATATATAGAGTTGACGAACAACCTGAGGACTTCTATTATTTATACTTCTAGATATGAAGCCAAGAATTCTGTTAGCTTTATTGCGAACACTAATGCACTGTTGTCTTGGTTTTAGGTTACTGCTAACCAGAACTCCTAAATCCTTTTCGCAATCGGTAGTATTAAGATCTACATTATGTAGTTTATATGTGGCATGGTTATTTAACTGTCCAACATTTAGAACTTTGCATTTGTCAATATTAAACTGCATCTGCCACTTCTCCGACCATTGCGTCAGTCTAATCAAATCATCCTGGAGTGCTCTAATGTCCTCATTAGAATGAACTGACGGCCTATTTTGGTGTCATCAGCAAATTTGCTTATGTCGCTATTTATTCCCTCATCTATGTCGTTTATGTAAATTGTGAACAACAACGGGCCCAACACTGTCCCCTGAGGAACACCGCTTGTGACGTGCCCCCATTCTGATTTCTCCCCATTTATGCAAACTCTCTGCTGTCTATTTGTCAGCCATGCCTCTACCCAGGAAAAAAATTCTCCTCCTATTCCGTGTGCCCTAAGTTTCCTCAATAGCCTCTGGTGTGGAACTCTATCGAAAGCCTTACTGAAGTCCATATACACAATATCATATTCATTACCATGATCTACCTCCTCAAACACCGTGCGGCAGTGTGTTTCTTACCACACTCACAGCATTACTGCCCTTCATTATTGCTCCAGCAGTCACAGAAGGTGGTTGTGCTGTGCAAGTTTACACTTTGAGGTGAAACTTATAATAAATATTCACCGAGCATGCTACTGATACGTATGTGAGGCATATATTAATTTTATTTTCCTACTGAATTATATAAATACTGCTTAGCTGTCATGCTCTGTATTATAATGACAAATTACTGAATACATAATCTGTTTATCTTTACATTGTTTGTTGTTTTCTTGTTTCAGATGCCTCGTACTTGTGTGAATAGCGCAGACAACTCCTGGTGACCAGGATAAGAACTGGGCTCCACACATGCTGTAACAATTGTGCTACTAACCTTTGCCAATGGTTGAACAGGAAGAAAAGATTTTCTTTTGCTGTGCCAATGACATGGCGGGAGCCAAAAGACCATACCAACAATTGCTATTTCTGCATGGTGCCTCCAGTACAAAAGGGCATGTCAAAGAAAAACAAGGGTTCCATTGAATATCCAAATATTCCATCAGCTATTCACCCATTTCCACATGGAGAGGGTCTACCTGTTCCTGATGCACCAACCTCGGTATCCTTCGAGTCAGATGAAGAAAGAAGTGGGAAGGAAGAAGAAGAGAAGGATGACAGTGCTGTGCTAGATTACAGTGTGACTGAAACTTTGACGAATCACGCTCCTCTAGGCCACATTTCATAACAAAAGGGGAATTCCATGACCCTGTCAGGAATTTGCAGCTACCCAAAAATAAGGCAGAGCTACGAGGCTCTCGTTATATGCAGTGGAATCTCCTATCAGTTGATGGGAAGATTTCAAAATTTCGTGACCGTCAGCAGCAGTTCAACGATTTCTTCATAGTGGAAGGTGATGTAGTTGCTGCAACAATATTTTAAAGTTGGTAGAATTACCGACAATATGTAAAGTAAAAGGGCACAAGTGCAACTAATGTGACATTTTATTGTGGCAACGTTTCGCTCTCCAGGAGCTTTGTCAAGCCGTTACAAACAGTACATGGACACAGAGGGTATATATAGGTTCAGAGTGAGGTACAATACTAGTGGTAGTACTAGTAGTAGTAGTGATATAAGTAGTAGTAGTAACATTATGTTAGAACAATTAACTTGCACATGAGTAAAAGGATATAAAAGCTATTACTTGGGAAACATAAAAATAGGTTAGACAAATATTTCTATGGGAGACTGGATAGAGAAGGCCTGTTTCAATGTTCATTCTCTGTAATGTGCTTTATGTAGTATTAACAGGAGAGACTATGTGATGGCAGGGTTCACTGTTTTCAGGAGGATTCTTGCTAAGACTTCAGCTTAGACAGGCTGCTTCACCAAAACAGTAAACAGTAAACCCTGCCATCACATAGTTTCTCCTGTTAATACTACACAAGCACATTACAGAGGCTGGAGCCAATGCAATTGCAGAACTAAGGAAAGGGAGAACTACTTTGCAGGACCTAGAGTCAGTGGTCAGGCTTCAAAGACATTTTTCTGTATTGCAATAAGAGTGGAATTGACTGCATGTGCATGTCAAAGCCTGTGATAGCATGAGCCAGTTCAAGAAGAGAGCCAAAGTGTACCTCATGAATAACGCTACAGGAAAGGAGGAGTGTGATTTCTTGTATGAGAATAACTAATTTTACCTCTCCCCTAATATATCTCCCGAAATGCCTAGCCATGCTAGGTGTTCTAGTGGTACACTCTGTAATCATTATTTTACTACATGTAAACCACACAATAACCAAATTCTGTAAACTCAGCATTGTAATCCTTATAGAGAATAAACTTCGAATTTGAATTTATTGTAACTGGTTTTGCATAGTTAAGATACTTACCTGTTTTTAACTTTTAAATATAAATAATTATCACAAGGACCCCAATGGTATTAAGTCACTGACTTTTTTGGGTTATCCTGGGTTCCTACACACATGCTGCTATGTATGATAATCTATGTAATAGTGTATACCTGAATAACCTTACTTACCCCAGGATGTTGCCCCCCTACAGTCGACCAACTCCCAGATATCCATTGTCTTCAAAGTATTAACGTGTAACAGCAGGGTTCGACCCTGATTGGCGCTGTTTGATTATCCTCTTATTAATACTCAGGAGAACTGGAAAAGAGCCACCTCCATCTGATGAGTTCTGGTATTTTAGATGACTCTTGTTAACCAGTTGCGCAAATTAGCTGAGAACTGAGAGCAGGAGCTGCTGCTGCTGCTCCTCCTCACAGTGTGTTAATTGTCTGTATCTAGAGAAAATACAGTATGTCATCAACAGTGAATAAAAAAACTGCATATGCACTGCTTGATCCATAAGGTTTTAATGCTCACCAGGAAATATAATAAAATTAACACTCAGAGGTTAAAAACCCAAAGAATATCTTCATCATTTTCCACATCCTTTTCCTCCTCTACTTTTAACTCCTCAACATCTTTTTCCTCTTCCATCAACTTCTTTTCCTCCAATTCATTTTCCTCCTCCTTTTCATCCTCTGCCTTCTTTAGTTCTTCGGTGTCCAAAGGAATTAATTACTGCGTAGATAAGTGTACCCTTCAAACTCTAGCAAGAGGCACGTTTTCTGTTATTAGTTTTATTTTCTATGTATAACTACTATCATTTGAAATGATAAACTATGCTCTATTTTGTATTGTTTAATGACTGAGAAATAAAATTTGTTAAAAAATAATTTTGTCACCATTTTTTCCTCTTCTCATCACTTTTCCACATAAATTATTTAAAAAAAAACTAGTTAAGTGTATGTGATGAAAATTATACATATACAATGGTTGATGTGCATCTAACGGGTGCATGGATGCCCTTGATGAGTTATACCTTTCATGAGATATACCTTCGATGAGTTGTACCTAAGTTATGCCTCTCATGAGTGACACCTCTGATGAGTTATACCTCTCATGTTATTCCTCTCATGAGTTATACCTTCGATAAGTTACACCATCGATAAATTGCAGCTTTGATAAGTTATACTTTAATGATATATACTTTTGGCGAGTTAAACTTTCGATGACTTACACCTTCGATGAGGCATACGTCTGATGAGGTTCCAGAGTTCTACTCCTAGAGCCCGGCCCTGGGCCAGGTTTGACTGGTGCTTGCCTGGTCAACCAGGCTGTTGCTGATACTTGAAGCCTACCTGGGGAGTGTTCCGGGGTCAACGGCCCTGCCATACTGGAAACTCGATGTCCCACATGCCCATCACTGGTTGATCTGGTATCTGGTGGAGATACAACTCCAGTTTCCTCTTGAAGACTTCCAGACTTGTCCCAGCAGTGCTTTTGATATCTTCTGGTGACAACATTGCTGAATTATCTAAGATTTTAAACTGACAGAGGATAGAGGTAACGTGAGTGTGTATGGGAAACACAATGGTTACAGTACTAAATGTTACTCTCATGCTGAAATTAGTTGGAAATGTTCTTTCCGACCTTTGGAGTTAATGCAAAATTAAGCCCTCAGAATTATTCTTGGTTGTCCTAAATCTACCATGGTTCTTAATATGAGTAAGAAGCTTGGTATTTCTAGTATCAGTGATGAGATTATAGAGATTAATACTGTACTTGGTATTAAAATGTTAAGAAATGAACCAGACACTGTCACTATGAATCTAACTAAATGTCTACAAGGAAATATATACAGATCTAAATTGGAAGTTCGTGCAAGTTTTATAACTTGCACGAACTGTATCACTATAGACAACAAGAGTATTTCACCCCTTCATGGAAAATGTGTTCATTTAGTAAGACATGCCTGCAAGCCCCTCCAAAGAAGCTCATTACTAGTAATCCCTTCCTTAAATCACTTGTTAAAGCAACGGCTCAAGAAGATAAGATAAGATTTCGTTCGGATTTTTAACCCCGGAGGGCTAGCCACCCAGGATAACCCAAGAAAGTCAGTGCGTCATCGAGGACTGTCTAACTTATTTCCATTGGGGTCCTTAATCTTGTCCCCCAGGATGCGACCCACACCAGTCGACTAACACCCAGGTACCTATTTGCTGCTAGGTGAACAGGACAATAGATGTAAGGAAACGTGTCGAAATGTTTCCACCCGCCGGGAATCGAACCCGGGCCCTCCGTGTGTGAAGCGGGAGCTCTAGCCACCAGGCCACGCCTAACGGGTATTAATAATTTATGAAAAGTTAAATACAGTGATGGATCTAAGCAGGAGTCTACTGTCAGGGCTGCATCTGCCCTTGTTGCCACCTCCCTAGTTAAGAAAGGTAACAACTTCGTTGAGTTAGGCTGAAGAATTAATAACAAGGCGTCTTCACTGCAAACTGAAATGTTTGCCATCCTAATGGCGCTAGAGCAAACTTATGACACTGAGCTTGATTATTATTATTACTAATTCTATGTCATCGCTGAAGGCCCTTGACTCGCATACTTATAAACATGGTCTACAAACAAATGAAATACGGAAAAAAAAGCGAAGGAAACACTACATAACTTTTAAATATAGGCGGAGTGCAATAAAATATGTAAGCTTACTGATATTATTGCAATAACTGACACTCGGTTCAGTCTGAAAAAGGAGGACATGCCTGTTGAATTCCACACACACAGTCAGCAGGAAAGAGGGCGTAGTTGCTGTGTTAGGGAAAAGTTTAAATTGTTGCATTGAAAACGATACATATAGGGAAAAGAGAGACGCGGAACCTGTTTGGCTGCAGTTTCTCGAAGGGTATGATCACGGGTTGCTTCTTTGGGACGAAATTGCTCAGGCATCTAGAAATGAAAATGTAGTTTTAATAGGAGATTTTAACTTAACCCGCATTGGAGCAGTTGGTCAGGTAATCTAGATTATAGAGACTTTCTAGGAATGGTCCAAGACTGTTATTAAAAGCAATTTGAATCTGGAGAAGCTAGAGGAAATAATCTGTTACACTTGGTTCTGGGAAACTAGGATGGATTCTGTGACATAATTCAACATTTCTGGGTGTTCACGTTGTCCTCTTCAAGGCCGGACAGAATTATCAACTAGGAGAATATGTAGCTCTTGCAAGTGGAGTTCTTAAAATAAATCGTCTGTATTATTATTAACACTTATGGGGAGCGATAAACTCGTAGGGGTTATTACAGCGCCTAGGAAAATGAAAGACAATCAAGTTCGATCCAAGGAAGGGGAGGTCAGGTCCAATTCCCTAGGTCAAGAGCTCTCACTGGCATCACGGACATCCAACTATAAGGTTAGGTTAGGTAAGGTTCGTCAGGAAACAGGACAAATGTTTCCTGACGTGGGTCTTAGTCAGATGATGACCCGCCTTTGGAGCTTTGGGTCATCTGACCGAGGCCTTCCGCTGGCTTACCGGTCCACCCCTTTAAAAATTATGGTCATTTATAACCAGTCTAAGATCTATATATTAGTTAAGTCCAACTATAAGACTTGCATTGATTGTATCGCCTATACTAGGAGTCCCCAAACTCGTCAGTTGATCGGCCCACCCATGAAGTTTCGGAATGTTCATCTACACCCAAACATTATTTATATAAAAATAATTGAATAAACATTAACTAATAGTACTACGAATAAAAATAATAATTAATATTGATTTCATAAAAATGTGTAATATTTAAATTATGAAAAATATAAGAGTTAACATACCCCCTTTTTTACTGAGACTACTGATATCATTAATGGGAAGGATCCATCTGTTGAGCTTCAACATGGATACTGATATTTGGTTGGCGATTGGTTTATTTTAGTGGTAAGTCGCCACGCTCTTCCTGGTTCAGTCTCCTCCTCTGCTTAGTTAGAATTGCATTTGCATTACTAAAACCAGCTTCAACCATGTACGAACTCGGGAAAGCAAGTAAAAATAGATCAACCACTGCACAAAGCCGGGGATATTTAGCAACAGTATTTACATTGCTCCAATAATTACTTAAGCTTTTATTTCTAAACAATGCTTTTGCTTCAAGATCCAAAGTCATATCAATAAGTTCTTCCTGCAGTTGAGAGTCAATTTCTGTATTTTGTATTTCCAAATCAAATGGTGTAAGAATCTGGTCAGGTACTTGTATTTTCTCGAGGTTCTTTAAAGCTTACTTTAAAGTCTTTCATTAATTTGTCAAGATGTGTTGTGTATATCTCCAGGTGACCATATTTACTGCCGTAAATTTGAAAAATCTGAAAACTTCTTCGTGCCAGTGATGCTCAACTTGGAAGCCTACTAGAACTGTACCTGTCCTGAATAAGGTTAATATCTTTACCCTACAGGCGTTTCTGTACTTCATTAAATTGTGAATATAGGTCTGCCTAATAGAACAGAAAACTCATACACTTTTTTAATTTTTCAGAGTGATGGGTTTACATCTGTTAGAAAATGCATAGCTGAGTTACTATGTCTGCAAGCCTTAGCAAGCTATCACCCCTAGACAGCCACCTCACCTCAGTGTGCAAATGTAATTGGTTCAGGGGTTTCATCATTCTTTTCACATATTATTGCAAACAATCGCGAGTTGAGTGGATGTGCTTTGATTTATTAATTGATATGATATACATTTGCAAGGCATTATGCAGTTCACCACTGCGTTTCTTAGCTACAAGATAATGTCTGTGTAATACACAAACAATACTTACTTCGGGCACCTTTTCCTTAAGTAACGTGCCAAATTCTCTGTAGTTGTTAACCATTGCTGGTGCACCATCGGTAGGCACTGTAGTAATATTGAAAAATTGTTTGACCTTTTGCATCAACTTAAACATACTTGGCAAACAAAAATTCATTATGAATGCACTTAGACTTCTAAAGTAATACCTCACATAGGTCATGAGAATATTTGAGCTGCCGAAAGTTGACTCATCGAGTTGGAGAGAAAACTTGAGGTGCTGAACTCAGGTGCAAGGATTTTTTCAACATTACTGGCCAATCTCATCAATACGTCATTTCACTGTATTGTCACTTAATGACAGACATTTTAGGATAGGATGAGATTCTTACTTCATAACAGTTTCAATCACCTCTAATTGCTGGAACTATGATCTCATCAACTGTATGTCATGTTCCTTTTTTTGCTATGGTGAGGGAGATCTTGTATAATGCCTTCAGTCTTCCTTTATTATCAGAGTGAACGCTTTCAAGGTGGTTTTTCATCTTTAAAAGTTTCATGGCATCATTACAGAGAGCTTTTTCACATAATAGGGACACACATTGTGTCATCGGTAAACAAAGTTATGAATCCAAATTTCAAATGTTCTTGTGAATACTGTCGGGACTTTTCCGTATCAGCAGCTGCCATTATGGGTGTTACAATGCTGAATTTATAGTTAATACACAGCAGCCACTTCTTTGGTACCACTCCTGTCACTTTTGGTGCTGAAAATCTACTGGTTCTCCAACACAGTTTAAGGTGAGGAAGGACACTCATTACGGGAAGTGAACAGGAATACTACACGTACGTATATCCTTCCCAGGAAAGGAGAGATGAGAGAGACAAGGGGAAGGGTGAAATGACACAGATGCACAACACAGAGCAAGTCCCCAGACATTTACTGACCCCTTTTCAACCCCCATCCATTTACCCATCTGATATTCCACTGACCCTTAGGGAAACGATGAGAATTTATGCAGTCAGTAAATGCTCGTTGATTCACTATGGGGTGAGGGAAAAATGTCAGATGTACAGCATATAACCAGGCCAGATTTCTTATGTACAGTTACAGGGATGTCATCTCCATTTTGTAGTCTCAAGTTATTTGCTTGTGTGGCATTATTAATTCACACTACGCGTACTCCATTCTGAGTGTAAAAAGTGATCTTCGGGCCTTATCTTGGCTGACTCTGATAAGCTGGGCGACTCAATTTTTGTCCGGTTTATCACGAGGGTCTGGAGGCCGGAGAAAAATACCTCATGTAAGGGGTAAAAAAAAAACCCCACTATGGAGAGTCCCAGGAGAAGAGGGAGACGTATACAGCATGGTAGTCAACGAAGTGGAAGATGTCTTCCGAGAGGATTGGAGTAGAATATTATAAGAATGATTTGCAAACCGCCCTTGCATATTTGAAGGTGCTGTAGAAGAATTCTGAATTATATGAATATAACTAAATAAATTACCTTCAGTTCTCTGTTCCCCACCCACCATCAAGTTCAAGAAAAGGAGGCTCTGTGGTCTACTAAAAGAAATGACCCTAGGATGAATAAAGGCCTATGCGAGTAACCTACAACTAGCTGAACTGCTTCGACAGAACCAAAATAGTATTAACACATTATTGGTCGTTTGGCCTTAGACAAATACCTCGCCCCACCAGAAAGTGAAGAGCGATGCAAGATCAGTCGAGTGGCTACAGCGGGGCCAGCATTGGCTCATCAATTTGACGAGTAAAACACATGTGCAACAGTTAGGTATCTTTATTTCGAGACGTTTCGCTACACAGCAGGCTTCTTCAGTCGAGTACAGATGAGTCAGCAGAATCAGTAGATATATAAAGACAATATAATCAGTCCATCTCCCTTGAAGACGTAGTTTTGAGGTGGTTAGTCCCTCAGCCTGCAGAAGAGTTTTGCCCCATATTCTGCAACAATGTGAAGCTGAAGCAACAGTATGGAGACATATATAATGTTAAAGGTGAGGCTGCAACTCACCTGCAGTCTGCAACTTTATCGACTTACCATACACGAGTCTCCGTTGATGGCAAACGAACTTGGCAAATACCATCATGAAGGAACCGAAACCTATCCACTAGAACCATAACAACAAAGATCGTAATCTCCCCACTGAATTTTATAAAATTCGAGCCCAGGATACGTGCACTGTAAAGAATCTCTCTCACTGTGTAAGTGTATTCCAAACGTTTATCGTTATCCAAAGGTTTAGGAGCTAATATATGCATGACTGGTGGTAGACAGGTGTTTATGCAATATTAATGACCCACGAGTAGTCTATATGCTGTACGCCTCATTAACCAACTAATAAACTAATTCAGACAGCATATATTCACAGAGTAGTGCATCTTTCAGGGCTTACACGCTAAAGGTCTATTTCAGTTACTGTTTAAGGAATTAAAGTGTTCTTGTCTGGTGATGGAAAGCTGACCTACAGCCAAGTTTACACTCATCTAACCGAACGACTTTAAACCCCCATAACCAACCACCAAATTCAAGAACAGGATATGCAGTGAGGAATGTGTCTCTCAGTATATCATCGCTGAAAGCTAACTTTAATCCTTAGTATAGTTTACCACTAGTCAAGTATTGCTGACTAGCAGTAAACAGGTTACTATATATCTTAATGACCTTGTAGAGTTATTAAGGTGGCAAACTTGATGACCCTTCATTACGGACCGAAGTATTCTTGACTTGTGGTGAATTAATTACATGCAGTCTGCTCGCCACTCTTGTGCAGCCGATAAGGTTTAAACCCCATTTACCAACCTTATGAAAAGGGCATATATTATTAAAGAACAGAATATATAAACCTTGTTATGTATGTCCCTCTGTGTGTTCAGAGTGTTTGCTTTAATCCCAGTTTTAATGATAGAAGTATTCTTGATTGATGGTGAACATTTTATCTACAGCTTTAATGTCACTCAAGTAGTCGACAAGCTATAAATCATCTTAATCAACCAAGTAATTATATGTAGTGGATATATGTACAGACTATCATTCGAGAGCAACAATAAACAGACATCCAGAAACAGTATAACAGAAACCACAAACGAACGTTGACGTAATTCAATCACTCACGAGCAACTTAACACTGACTCCTCCCCCCCATAGACCAGGAGCCACGACACAAGCATAACAAACAGGTAACCAGGATAACACAAACCAATATCCGGGGATAAGAGAGACGACCAAACAAGTATATAAGCCCCAGATTAAACCAGGAATATCAGCCACAGATCACCATCCCTAAATCAGTAAATCACATTAAATTTCAATATTCTTTGGTTCAAAACAACTAAAATTTTAAACATTACACCAACCATGGAAATCATAATTACTTATATATATATATATATATATATATATATAATATATATATATATATATTTATACATATTTTTTTTCAACAAGTCGGCCGTCTCCCACCGAGGCAGGGTAACCCAAAAAACAAAGAAAATCCCCAAAAAGAAAATACTTTCATCATTCAACACTTTCACCACACTCACACATTATCACTATTTTTCCAGAGGTACTCAGAATACAACAGTTTAGAAGCATATATATATAAAGATACACAACATATCCCTCCAAACTGCCAATATCACAAACCCCTCCTTTAAAGTGCAGGCATTGTACTTCCCATTTCCAGGACTCAAGTCCGACTATATGAAAATAACCGGTTTCCCTGAATCCCTTCACTAAATATTACCATGCTCACACTCCAACAGATCGTCAGGTCCCAAGCACCATTCGTTTCCATTCACTCCTAACACGCTCATGCACGTTTGCTGGAAGTCCAAGCCCCTCACCCACAAAACCTCCTTTACCCCCTCTCTCCAACCCTTTCGAGGACGACCCATATATATATATATATATATATATATATATATATAATATATATATATATAATATATAATATATAT
The DNA here is from genome assembly GCF_038502225.1 of Cherax quadricarinatus. Lineage (NCBI taxonomy): Eukaryota > Metazoa > Arthropoda > Malacostraca > Decapoda > Parastacidae > Cherax > Cherax quadricarinatus. The sequence goes on from NW_027201239.1 coordinate 11,566, forward strand.
AATATATAATATATATATATATATATATATATATATATATATATATATATATATATATATATATATATATATATATATATATATATATATATATATATATATATATATACATATATATATATATATATATATATATATATATATATATATATATATATATATATATATATATATATATATATATATATATATATATATATATATATATATATATATATATATATATATATATATATATATATATATATATATATATATATATATATATATATATATATATATATATATATATATATATATATATATATATATATATATATATATATATATATATATATATATATATATATATATATATATATATATATATATATATATATATATATATATATATATATATATATATATATATATATATATATATATATATATATATATATATATATATATATATATATATATATATATATATATATATATATATATATATATATATATATATATATATATATATATATATATATATATATATATATATATATATATATATATATATATATATATATATATATATATATATATATATATATATATATATATATATATATATATATATATATATATATATATATATATATATATATATATATATATATATATATATATATATATATATATATATATATATATATATATATATATATATATATATATATATATATATATATATATATATATATATATATACATATATATATATATATATATATATATATATATATATATATATATATATATATATATATATATATATATATATATATATATATATATATATATATATATATATATATATATATATATATATATATATATATATATATATATATATATATATATATATATATATATATATATATATATATATATATATATATATATATATATATATATA
>NW_027201240.1:0-12519 GCF_038502225.1 Cherax quadricarinatus
TTGTTTTGCGGGTTGCTGGTGTTAGTGTTGCAGAACCTCTTGAAGTTGTCATGGAAATCGGGAACTATCTTGTTCATGTCTCCCAGGGGCTTCACCTCTATTCTTCATTTCTCGCGTCTAAGTTTACCCAGGAGCAATTGCCCTTGGATTTCTCTTCTAATGGAATGGAGCCGTATAATGTACCTTTCACTCTCCTAGAGCTAGAGTTCACTGTTTCCGCTTGCCAGACATCGGCAGCTGGGACTGATGATATTCATACTAGTATGCTACAACATCTGCATTCTACAGCCCTTATAGTCCTTTTACGTCTTATCAATCTTATTTGGACGCGAGGGGTTCTCCCTCAACAATGGAAATCTGCCACTGTCCTACTGTTTCGCAAATCAGGTACATCGGGGCATGATACCTCAGACTATCGTCCCATTGCTCTGACCAGTGTAGTCTGTAAGGTGATGGAACGATTGGTAAATAGACGTTTGATATGGTATTTGGAGACTCGCAATAGTCTTTCTCCTCATCAATATGGCTTGTGCAAGGGCCGCTCTACTTTGGACCCCTTGCTCCACTTAGATTCATATGTGCGATATGCCTTTGCTAACAAATACTCCGTCCCAGCAGTCTTTCTTGATCTTGAGAAGGCATATGACACCACTTGGAGGTATAACATTTTAACCCAAATCCCGCCTTAGGCCTCCACGGTTATCTACAAACCTTCCTTGCTGTTTTCTTATCTGACAAACATTTTCGTGTCCGTATTGGTGCCTTGCTTTCTTCAGACTTTGTTCAAGCCGAGGGAGTCCCACAAGGTTGTGTCCTTAGCACTACTCTTTTTCTCTCAGCTAAAAATGACCTACCTTCCGTTCTTCCATCGCATATTTGGTCGTCACTTTAAGTGGATGACTTCGCTATAGCTTACTCATGCGCTGACTGTCGACCGTGTTTCCCATTGGACCACTTCTCATGGCTTTAATTTTTCTAGCACGAAAACCAATTTAATTTCTTTCACTAGACGTCCTCTTATGCCAGATATTCCGTTGTATTTGCATGGCTCACGTATTCCAGAATGTGACAATAACAAAAAAAGGCACAATACCGTGACTGGAATAATATGCAAATAACTCTCACATAGAAGGAGCTTACGACGACGTTTCGGTCCGACTTGGACCATTTACAAAGTCTCACTAACAAAAAGGAGAGGAGCGAGTATATGTAGACCAGCAGACATGGACGGGACAAGAGAGGTAGTAGGAAAGGAGGAAGAAAGGTAGTGGTAAAGGTAGTAGTGGTGGAGTCAGTCACTGGGTTTTCTTTCTTCTGCCTTGGGTATTTGTCCTTTATTAGTTATTCTACCCCCCCCCATGTGTTCTTGCTCCTACCCTTTGTGGGGCTCCTAGCTCTCTTGCAGTGCTGCTCTTTCTTAGTATTTGACTGACTCCACCACTACTACTACTACTACTACTACTACTACTACTACTACTACTACTACTACTACTACTACCTCTCTTTCTCCTTCCCTAATACCTCTCTTGTCCCGTCCCTGTCTGCTGGCCTATATTTACTCCCTCCTTTCCTTTTTGTTAGTGTGACTCTGTAAATGGTCCAAGTCTGACCGAAACATCGTCGTAAGCTCCTCTCTTCTATGTGCGGGTTATTTGTGTATTCCAGAATGTAATAAGGTCAAGTTTCTTGGCCTTCTCTTCGATCGCCGGTTGACATGGAAACCTCACATTTCCTCTTTGAAGGCAGCTTGCCATGGTGGGCTGAATCTCCTTAAAGTTCTTGCACATCGTTCATGGGGAGCAGATCGCCGAACACTCCTCAGTTTGTATTCCACCCTAGTCTTGTCCAAGCTGGATTATGGCGACCAAGACTATTCTATGGCTTCTCCTATAACTCTAAGTTAGATAATTTTCATCATTCTGAGGCGAATGTTCCTTCCTAAGCTGAGCGTCGTGATGCTTATTGCCTTCGTTACTTTGTCTGCTCTCATGACCTTCGTGTTCCCTCTACGTATAGGTTAGTCTCAGACGTTAGTAAAAGCTCATTATTTGCTCGACGCCCCTGCTTGCTTCGACCGTTTTCTCTTCGTCTTTATTCACTCCGGTCCTTTCTCCAGTTACCTCGTATGTTCATTTAGCGTCTGCCTTTTCCCTTTCCCTTGGGAAGCTCCGAAAGTTCGTGTCTGTTCTCCTCTACTGCCGTGCGCCAAAGCTCTCCTACCTACGACTGCTTCTCACTCACTTTATCTCGATCACTTACGGTCGTATGCTCATGCTGTTGCTGTTTATACAGATGTTTCTAAATCTTCTGACGATGTTGGGTTTGCGGCTATGTTCCCTGACGATGTTGTCCGGGGTCATTTGTTAGACTCGGCTAGTATTTTCACTGCCGAGTTGTATGCCATCCTAATAGCACTTCTCCGTATTACATACATGTCTCCTTCGACGTTTATGATCATTTCAGATTCCCTCAGTGCTTTACAAGCCATTAAACAATTTGATTCCTTTCATCCCTTAGTCCTTCATAATCAACTATGGTTGGGCCGTATGGCTAACAAAAACAAAGACGTCGTTTTCTGTTGGGTCCCGGACACGTTGATGTGGAGGTAAATAAACAAGTGGATGCTGCTGCGTGGTCAATGGTGCATGATTTTCCGGTTTGCTATAGGGGTAGTCTGTTGAGAGATTATTTTCCAGTTATCTCTGCCCGCCTTTTACAGCATTTGGCAACAAGAGTGGTCGGGCATGCACCATAACAAATTACACTCTATTAAACCGCTTTTAGGTTTGTGGCCATCTTACCACCGTTGCTGTACTCGGGAGACTGCGCATTGAGGTTCTGATAATGCTTGAGGAAAGACGTGAGAAGAAAATGTCTGCATTTGTGGGGGCATCTAACGATTAGTTCATTCAATATGACAATGTCCCAGCTCACGCGACTGTTCTCGTGCGTTTTCTGGCCAAAAACAAGAGTTTCACCTCCCTACTCCCTTCTTCCACCCTCCCTACTCACTCGATCTAGCCCTCTGTGACTTCTTTCTCTTCAGAAAAATAAAAATGAAACTCAACCGACTGCGTTTACCAACTTAGACGAGATTCAAGCAAAATCTCAGGCCCCGCTAGACGCCGTTCTGAAAGAAGTTCCAAAAATGTTTCGAGAAGTGACAGAGGCGCTGGAATCATCGTATAGCTTCCAGAGGAGAGTACTTCCAGGGAGACAACTAGGTGATAAGATAAAATTATATATTTTTGCTGCAATCCTAGAACTTTTTTATATAGCACATTGTATTTTCTCCATCATCTTCTCCCTGTGAAAAGACTATTCCTCTTTTCAACGGCTTCAGTTATTTAAGAATAATATAATGTATGAAATGGCTGATGCCCCACAAGTTTCAGCAGCGAAGATGCAGATTTGTCAGAATTCAAATGTAGATGAAAATCTTGTAATTGTAGGATTTCCAGTCATAAATGGAGCGCCTCTTCTGGTTGTGTACTTACGTTTTACACTGGTGAGTCTTACAGGAAGATATCAAATTTATTTGTGGGATATGCAGGCTTCAATTTGCAAATTTTATTTGTACAATTTCTGGAGCATCATATTTCTCTGGAGAACTGAGAAATTTAGATACCAAGATGAAAAATTTATCAGACCTTTTTAATGGCTTGTCCCTTTAGTGCTGCATCAGATATTTTGTATCCAGAACCTACAAAAAATAAATTCAAAGTCTAATTATAAAATTAATCTTCCTTTTACGTTGCTATGATATAGTGTCATGCATAGAAGATACGTTTGTCCGGCCATACTTCAGCTGGTAATTTAATATATGACTCTGGCTGACCTTGTAGTTAACCCAGCCACTTTCCATCTATATAATATATATATATATATATATATATATATATATATATATATATATATATATATATATATATATATATATATATATATATATATATATATATAAGGCAATCAATGTAGTCCAGTGATTGCCTTAGTTATTTTTTATATATATACGCACACACACACACACACACACACACACACACATATACACACACACACACACACACACACACACACACACACACACACTAGTATACAGATTTATACATCAACACACATACATGGACAAGAAGTATATTTATTTATATGCACATGCATTCATATACACATGTATGCATATACACATCACGTACACACATACCCATGCTTATATATTCATATGAATATGTATGCTCATCCAAACATGCATGCTCATTCATACGTTCACACAAGAATACATATGTATTAATGTTGGTAGAATTACCGACAATATGTTAGGTAAAAGGACACAAGTGCTATTCATGTGGCCTTTTATTGTGGCAACGTTTCGCTCTCCTGGAGAGCAAAACGTTGCATATTTGTGAATATTCTTGAATTTTTCTGCATTACCATTTTCTTACTACCTTACACTGTTCCTTGTTTGTGAATTGAGGTAGACGGGGCTGGGCTTGTGGAATATAGGGACACGTATTTCGGTCACCCAATAACCGAAATACTTCTACTGAAATTGGTTTTTGTGTAATAACTAGAGAATGACTCTTCTGGTAGGCTTCAAACGCTAAGTTCATGTTAATTAAAATATTTAATTAGCAATAAGTGCCACTTATTTTTTATAAAATATATATATTGCATTTCCTTTACTTTTGGGATTGTAGATGATATTAAATAAATAAAAAAAACTAAGTATTGAACAAAGTCTTCAAGAATTTTTTAATTTTCAGTTGTGTAATAACTTAAATATTTCTCAGTATCTCTAAAGAAGATTCTTATACTTGCAAGATTTTTTTATTTTTCTTCCAACTTTCTTTTATTTTTTTTTTGAAACAAAGTAGGTGGTATTACCCACACGTTGAAAATTAATCTGCTTACCACACGTGTTACCTGGGGAGTTACTTTCAGACATGACACCTCTTGTCTTTTCTCCCTTTCAAAACTCTCAACAGCCAATAAAAGCTGCTTTTCAACAATTTCTACTTACAAAACGATCCTCACTGCTCTAAGCCTCAACAATTTTGAGAGAGAGGTTTGCGGAATCCATTAAAGAAGGATTATCAACAATAGATTAAAATGGAAAGACACGCGGTAAATTAGGATAAGACTGTTGACTCAACATTACTGGAGATCTGCATAGCTTGTGTGTTTGGTGGGTTTCTACTGGTGGTTTGCATAGCTTGTGTGTTTGGTGGGTTCCTACTGGAGCTCTGCATAGCTTGTGTGTTTGGTGAGTTCCTACTGGAGGTCTGCATAGCTTGTGTGTTTGGTGGGTTCCTACTGGAGGTCTGCATAGCTTGTGTGTTTGGTGGGTTCCTACTGGAGGTCTGCATAGCTTGTGTGTTTGGTGGGTTCCTACTGGAGGTCTGCATAGCTTGTGTGTTTGGTGGGTTCCTAGTGGAGGCCTGCATAGCTTGTGTGTTTGGTGGGATCCTACTGAAGGTCTGCATAGCTTGTGTGTTTGGTGGGTTCCTACTGGAGCTCTGCATAGCTTGAGTGTTCCATGGGTTCCTACTGGAAGTCTGCATAGCTTGTGTATTTGGTGGGTTCCTACTGGAAGTCTGCATAGCTTGTGTGTTTGGTGGGTTCCTAGTGGAGGTCTGCATAGCTTGTGTGTTCGGTGGGTTCCTACTGGAGGTTTGCATAGCTTGTGTGTTTGGTGGGCTCCTACTGGACGTCTGTAGAGCTTTGTGTTTGGTGGGTTCCTACTGGAGGTCTGATGTGTTTGGTGTTCCTACTAGCATATGTGCGTTTGGTGGGTTCCTACTGGAGGTCTTCATAGGCTGTGTGTTTGGTGGGTTCCTACTGGAGGTCTTCATACCTTGCGTGTTTGGTGGGTTCCTACTTTAGGTCTGCATAGCTTGCGTTTGCTGGGTTCCTAATGAAGGTCTGCATATCTTGTGTGTTTAGTGGGTTCCTACTGGAGGTTTGCATAGCTTGTCTGTTTGGTGGGTTCCTATTGGAGGTCTGCATAGCTTGTGTGGTTGGTGGGTTCCTACTGGAGGTCTGCATAGCTTGTGTGTTTTGTGTGTTCCTACCGGAGGACTGCATATCTTCTGTGTTTGGTGGGTTCCTTCTGAAAGTCTGCATAGCTTGTGTGTTTGGTGGGTTCCTGCTGGAAGTCTGCATACTTGTGTGTGTCGCGGGTTTCTACAGGAAGTCTGCAAAGCTTGTGTATTTAGTGGGTTCCTACTGGAGGTCTGCATAGCTTTCGTGTTTGGTGGGTTCCCGTTGGAGGTTTGCATAGCTTGTGCGTTTGGTGGGTTCCTACTAGAGGTCTGCATAGCTTGTGGTTTTGGTGGGTTCCTACTGGATGTCTGCATAGCATGTGCGTTTGGTGGGTTAGTACTGGAGGTCTGCATAGCTTGTGTGTTTGGCGGGTTCCTTCTCGAGGTCTTCATAGCCTGTGTTTCTTGGGTTCCTACTCGAGATCTGCATAGGTTGTTTCTTTTATGGGTTCCTACTGGAGGTCTGCAGAGCTTGTGTGTTTGGTGGGTTCCTTCTTTGCATGGGTTCCTTCCTACTGGAGGTCTGCATAGCTTGTGTGTTTGGTGGGTTCCTACTGGAGGTCTTCATAGCTTGTTTGGTGGGTTACCTACTGGAGGTCTTTATAGGTTGTGTTTGGTGGGATCCTACTGGAGGTCTTTATAGCTTTTGTGTTTGGTGGGTTGCTGCTGGAGGTCTGCAGAACTTGTGTGTTTGTTTGGTTCCTACTGGAGTTCGGCATAGCTTGTGTGTTTACTGGATTACTACTAGAGGTCTGCATAGCTTGTGTGTTATGGTGATTAAATAGATATATTTTCCTAATTGGGATTTTTGCCTAACCCTCTGTTAACCAACCCCTTGAAGTAACACATACTGGTTTAGCGCTTTCTGTTTTTAACTGGGATAGCCCGGGGTGGCCGGTTTGGGCTTGAGATGTGTGTAACTTTTACCTTTGCTCTTAGACAAAGCTCAAGCCCCCAGCTATCCCACATTTCTGCGTAACATGGGGGCCTGTAAATGGGAGAATTATCAAATTTTTGTGGTAATTCAAGTTTGCAACCTGGAAAGTCAATAATCATTCTTTACTGGGTTGGTCAGAGGAAGCATTCACTATAACACTCACACTAAAATAATAATTTACCTTTGTTTGCAATATTGCTAGTTTTTAGGGTGTTATTATTAATTAATACCCTGTGAATAATTTACCTTTCTGTATAATATTGCTGGTTTTAGGGTGTTATTATTAATTAATGCTCTATAAATCATTTACCTTTCTGTGCCATATTGTTGATTTTTAGGGTGTTATTAATACTTGATATTTTGTGCATAATTTACCCTTGCAGGTACAATCTTGCTGATTTTTAGGGGGATATGCTTACCTAAATTTCTGGAAATAATTTACCTTTGCAGGTGCAGTAGCTCTTATTTTTTTTTCTGCCAGGATTTTCTTTTTGTGTGCAATCCTGTTTAATTTGGGGGAGTCAAATGACAACTGCTTGTGAATATACTACTTCAGTATATGTACCTTGCTGTGTGCTTTATTATTTTATATCAGTAAGTTCTGTGGCTGGTAGAAAGATTTGGTGCTATTATTTCCCAAAATGGCCGACACTGGTAAAAATTCTGAGGATGACATGCATTTGGAAGGTGACATTGAATCAAATCCCCATGATAGGGACCTGGATAAGGAAGTAGTAATTTTACAAATGAAATTAGCCCTAGTAGCAGAAGAAAAGGAACGGTTAAGGATTGAACGTACAAAGATCCAGGAACAGAGAGCCTTAGAGGAGCTTAGGGCTCAAGAAAGAGCAAAAGAGAGGCAGCTTGCTTCTCACCCAGACACAGACACAAGGGTAGATGTTTTTCATTTGGATAAAGCCATAAAATTTATGCCCAAATTCCTAGAGAAAGACCCAGACCAGTTTTTTCTGTTATTTGAAAGTACGGCCAAATCCCAAGGTTGGCCGGAAAAGGAATGGGCGACATTAGCAAGAACCCAATTAGTTGGTAAAGGGTTACAGGCTATTAGTTCTTTAGAAGGATCTGCCTTTTCTGATTATCATAAGCTAAAAGAGGTAGTTTTACTGGCTTATCAAATGTTGCCGGAAAGGTACAGGCAGAAATTCAGAGGACTAAAGTTTCAGTCAGGGCAGTCTTTGGTGGAATATGGTAAGGAGAAGATGTCACTTCTAAATAGGTGGTGTCGCTCAAAGGGGGTGGTAGGCAATTATGAAGGTGTAATTACCTTAATTTTGTTAGAGGATCTTTTGAGAAATGTTCCTCCTGACCTTAAGGCATATCTTGAGGAGAAGGATCTTGATGATTTTAATAATGCTTTAGAGCTGGGTGACAGATTTTTAGCTAACCAAAAATTTGGTAGCAGTTACCACACCCCACATACTAATAATGGTAAGTTTTCTCCACCCACAAATAGGAATAAGAAATTTCAGAAGTTTAAGCCACCCATTTATCAGCCTAATAACCACAAGGGTTTTAATAACCCTAATTTTCCAGTACCCACTCGAGGAGGTTTTAAGTCAGCTATCACAGGTCCAGGACTACAAGGAACAGGTGGGACGAGCCCAGTTCCCCAGAACCAAGGGATCCAACCTAGGTCAGATGGGCAGGGGGCCTTTAAACCTTATCACTGTACATATTGCAATAAACAGGGCCACCTGCAGCCATATTGTCGAAAGATGCTTAGGGACCAGGCTGCGACAGATGCTTCTCCAGTAAATACACCGATTACACATGATGTGGCTTGCATTGCAGTTTTGCCCCAAGGTATCCAAAGAAGACCAGCTGTCTTAGACCCTCGGATGAAGGTATATTCAAGTAAGTCTACTGTGGCCTTACACCAAAATGAAGGTAGGGTTACGGGTGTTATGTCTTTGAGGGACACTTGTAGCACATACACTTTGCTTCGTAGGGGTGTATCGCCAGTATCGGATGACACCTACACCGGATTGGACATTTTTCTTAAAGGGATAACTGGAGTCCCTGTCAGGACTCCAGTGCACAGGTTATGGGTAGAATCTGCATACCAGTCTGGGTATCTACCTGTAGGTATTGCAGAAGATGTACCTTTTGCAGGAGTTGACCTTCTACTAGGCAACAATGTTGTGGGACTCCTCAAAAGTGAGGAATGTTTGGTTTTGCAGGACCCTGCTTTACAAGGTGGTAATGACCTAATTGAAGCGACGGTGCCTGAAAATTTTTCAGTGTGCTTTAGGACTAAACAGGGGAACAAGGTAGGAGCTGTGCCTCCCTGTGACCCTTCTGCACACTGTGGTGATGGTTTGGGCATGGGGAGCCTGTTCATTGAGTCTGACCTGCAGGAGACTCTGAGCAGTGATGAACCGGCTCAACCGGAACTCGGTTGGAGAAGTGGTCTTGGTGCTGATGTGGGAAAAAATCCCCTGACTCTGCAGCAGCTGAGTGAGGCCCGGGAAGGTTGTGACCTCCGGAACGCTATTCATTTATCAGTTGTCGCGGAGGATGTGGTTCCCAAATTTACCAAGTGTTTATTTTGCAGAGTTGATCAAATGAGCAAGACTCTTTTTAAGAGAACCTGTGCTTACGTGGCCGTGGCAGAACTATTAAAGTGTTTTTGTCAGTATTTTTTACAGATTCTGAAGGAACGGCATTTCAGTGTTAAGACGGGAGAGCTAAATCAGTGTTTATTAATAAATTCCTTTTCTAACAGGTTACCAGAGTCTGTACCCTTTCTGAATAATTTTGTGTGTGTGGTTTTGAGATTTCTGGTGAAACATTTTTATCTCTTAGGTTTTCCACAAATCACCCAGACGTCACATTTTATGAAATGTCATATAGTTTTGAGAGGCCTACTTGAGGTTAAATTTACCAATGTATATCATCCTAGGAGTCAAAGAAAAGCTCCATGGTTTTCCCAGTCTCTCAGGGCAATGCATATTTGTTTTCCCCAGTACCAGAAGGACTGGGAGGAGGGAATTCCCCTCCCTTTCATTACCGTGTGGGGAAGCACTCTGGAATCATTAAGTCATGTGCTACGTGAGGATGGTGATGTTTCCCCGGCGGTGTTTTTTCTCGGTTTCAGAAAATTCTTGGCTAAGATCAGGTCGATGGCACTAGTGCACCAGTCTGCCAGTCCGCCCAGGATGACGTGGGACTATGAGGTGGTGCTAAACATTCTGGAAGCTGGAGAGATGGGATTGGCATTGGAGCCGGGTCCTGGGAAGTCTATGATGGAACTGTGTGGTGACTTCAAAATGATGATGGATAAAGTCCCTGAGAAAGATAATGTAAGCAGGAAAATTGTAAGAGATTGTGGAAGATTTGGATCTTCTGAAAGACCGGTTGAAGTGTTGGCTCAGCCATGGTGCACCTTAGTGAAAGACTTTTGGGATGCTGAAAAATGGGGCCATGTTAAACCCCATGAGGTAGAGGTTTCCGAATTTGTGAAATGTCAGCAGGCCTGGCATGATGTAAGCTGGGGTGAAATAGGTTCCTTGAAGGAGGTGAAGTGTTTATTTCTAGAGACTGTGTTTGTATCCAGCGAGAGTCGGTGGACGTTGTCTTTTACTGGTCTCACACTAGGTGATACCTTGAAAACGTGCACTGACTACCGCCAGGTACAGTTAAAAAATAAGGTTATGTCTCCTCTTTAATAAGAACTACATGCAAATTGTGTGAATGAACAGTAGGTGGGTCATCTGTTTCCCATGACCATGTGTGCCAAGGACACACCCGTATTTGTAACTTTAATATCTCTGTGCATGTACCTTTTGTATGCCATTAACCCTCAAGAACTTTTATGTGTAATCCTGAGTTACCCACCCTGGGTTTTGCAAAATGATACAGAGGTTGGGTCAGTCTTGTTGCAGGGTAGAGCAGGAGAAGTAATGCCACTCGGCTGCTTCTCAGCAAAAAGTAGCAGGCATCAAAGAAGTTATACCTCCATAGAAAAGGAGGCTCTTGCTTTAGTGTTGGCAGTGCAACATTTTGAGGTGCATATATCTTCATCAGTTCACCCTATAACTGTGTATAGTGACCATATTCCTTTACGTTTCCTTCACTTAATGAGGCACCACAATCAGAGACTTACTAGGTGGGCCTTGTTTCTCAAACTTCTTAATCTTGTGATTCATTATGTGAAGGGAGCGGAGAATGTGGTTGCTAATACCTTGTCTTGTGTTTAAAGTGCATGATGTAGTGTACAGATCACTTATCTATTCTTATTTTGCAGTGGTTCGCGGTAGACGAGTAGATGGAACCCTGGACCACCCAAAGGAGAAGGGCAGGTTTAGCTGGAGCTGGAGGTATCAGGATTCCCTAGTGTGTGTGTATTTAGGGGGGTAGACACATCAAAGACCATGCCTAGGTAAGGTATGCTACGTTTTTTAGGTGTTGGCTGGAATGCCTCGCCTCTGTTTTATGTTGGTATAGGGACTGTTGGACCTACTGTTTTAGTGAATGTGGGGCTGGCGGTGATGCCCTCCCACTGTTTGGGTCATGTCTTTTGATCCGAGATGTTTTGGTTCTCCAGGACTCTTTTTCAATTTTTTCCTTTTGGATCACCACAGGGGTGACTCCAGGGTCCTTGGGAATGACATGTAGGTTGCGGCCTGGGAGGTCCACCTTTTTGGGGTCTTCAGTGATGACTTGTGGTTTTACGGCCGCAGTCCCGCCAACAAGATTTATGTGCCTATCCGCCCGTTGTTTTTAGGGGCCTGATATTTTCCCCTCTCCTGTGTCTCCTGATTCTCGCAGAGGTGTCATAGGGGAACCAGTTTTGTTTACTAAAGATTGCTGTGAGATGGGAGTGATAATGTGATGTTGTGTTCTCCGTAGAATTTAACATGTAACATATGTTTTTCTTTTCTTTGAACTCATGGAAAATGTACTTACTGTTTAAAAGTTTTTTTTGGTGGCACATACAGTTTGGTCTGCCTTGCAACATACTGAACTTTGGTGTTACTTCATTAAACGGCATTCTTCAAGGGCACTTTTGTACGAAGTTTACTTGCTTGTTTATAAGTTTACTTGATGTAATTTAGGTAAAATGCATCAACGCCAGCGCCTGGCCAGCGCTGTGTTATAATGGTGCCTTTTCCTAAAACAGCTGTCTAAGAGTGTGGCTGTGAGCTCGTTGGACATAGAACTTGATCACTTTTATGTTCGACGAGTTTCATATGTCTGCACTCTAGTACCTCAGTTTGTAAATATTGCATATTTGTAGTACCAAAAGACCGTGATTGTATGGTGGTCATTCCCCAGTTATCATTTTGCCAGTTGCCTCAGACCTTAATGTGGGGCTTATTTTTTTTTTTTTTTTTTTTTTTTTTTTTTATTTTTTGCTATCGGTGTGCGTTGGGACCCCGCTAGGAGAGTGGGAACTATGGTCTGGGGGTGGGGGTGTTATGCAGGGTTCTCCATGACATCGTATGTACATATTAGTGGGGAAGTGTGCCATAATAATATGAATATTGTAGTTGTAAGGAATAATTTTATAATTCATAA
>NW_027201241.1:0-12510 GCF_038502225.1 Cherax quadricarinatus
GATGAGAACAGTTCATTATATACTGTACAGTAGTTCATTATATACTGTACAGTAGTTCATTATAAAGCTTAATTCTATTACCCATAGTTTTACGTTGTATTAGCAACTGAAGTTTCAAGTCGCCCATTGCCCCTTCATAAATTGTGTTACCATTTATATCTAGTTTAAGAGACGCGGTTGCGATCACTTGGTCGTGACAGAAACAGTCACAAGCGTTGTGTTAAACTACCTCTCAGTCACAGGACTAACTTGCTCTCTGAACCTGACCTTCTCACCATTACATGTATTTAGGTGCTCTCTGAACCTGACCTTCTGATCACTACACGTACCTAGGTACTCTCTGAACCTGACCTTCTCAACACTACCCGTACTTAGGTACTCTCTGAACCTGACCTTCTCAGCACTATCCGTACTTAGGTGCTCTCTGAACCTGACTTCTCACCATTACACGTACTTAGGTGCTCTCTGAACCCGATTTTTTCACCACTTCAAGTACTTAGGTACTCTCTGAACCTAACCTTCTCACCACTACAAGTACTTAGGTGCTCTCTGAAAATGACCTTCTCGCCACTGCACATACGTGCTCTCTGAACATGACCTCAACACTACTTGTGCTCTGGATATTATATTCTCGATACAAGAAAGAAAAGGAATAATTTTCACAGGAGGCTCTGAGCCGTGTAAGATCATGCAGCCTTTGCGGGGATGGAAGTCAGTCAGGTTTGATCCGAAGGAAAGGCAGCTGTAATTCCTTGGCTTAAAAGGTGTCTACCTCGATCAAGGCCCCCTTCCTTGAAGGGAAGGAGGGGAATACAAAATCTCTGTAGGTAAATCCTATTTAAATCTGATGTGACAAGCATTTGCACTTCTACACTCGTTGAGAAATACTGGCCCGGTGGTCTGGTGGCTAAAGCTCCCGCTTCACACACGGAGGACCCGGGTTCGATTCCCGGCGGGTGGAAACATTTCGACGCGTTTCCTTACACCTGTTGCCCTGTTCACCTAGCAGCAAATAGGTACCTGGGTGTTAGTCGACTGGTGTGGGTCGCATCCTGGGGGAAAGGTTTTGAAGACCCTAATGGAAATAAGTTAGACAGTCCTCGATGACGCACTGACTTTCTTGGGTTATTCTGGGTGGCTAACCCTCCGGAGTTAAAAATCCGAACGAAATCTTATCTTATTAAAATCTCCTTGACGTTAGTGTCGTGTTGTCAACAGACGTAACAACCTTCCTAAATGAACTTCGTATTTTTGTTACACTCAAAAACCTTACTTAATGAACCTCACGATGTCGATAGACCTAAAAACCTTGCCTAATGAACCTCGTATTGTCATTAGAACTAAAAACCTTACTTAATGAGCCTTGTGTTGTCGATAGACTTGAAAACCTAACTTAATGAACCTCGTCTGATCGATACCTGCTACCGAACCTTTCGTTCTGACACCCAGAATGTGCGACTAGGTTAGCGTTCCCTGATTTTTTACTGTCAGACATCTTTAACCTATCCTCTTCCTCATTCTGTTTCTAAATATTACGTCAATCTCTGCAGTTTTCCTGTTTTCATCATTTTTATTTGATTCCAGATAAGTTCAGCTGAAATCTGGGCAGGTTACATAAACCCGTGAAAATGTATTTTAATAACAAATAAGTTAAGTCATGGTTGAGACACTTATGCAGCATATGGAAATCTTTATTCAGGAAACGTTTCGCCACACAGTGGCTTCATCAGTCCAATACAAAGAGGAAGGCGTAAGGAGAGGAGGAGAATGAGGTAATCAGTCCCTCAACCTGGAGTCGATGTGTTCAGTCCATCAATCTTGTAGAATGTACAGGTAATCAGTCCCTCAACCTGGAGTCGATGTGTTCAGTCCATCAATCTTGTAGAATGTACCGTACATTCTACAAGATTGATGGACTGAACACATCGACTCCAGGTTGAGGGACTGATTACCTCATTCTCCTCCTCTCCTTACGCCTTCCTCTTTGTATTGGACTGATGAAGCCACTGTGTGGCGAAACGTTTCCTGAATAAAGATTTCCATATGCTGCATAAGTGTCTCAATCTTCAACTTGTCGGTTTTTCAAACCATTCATCACAAGTTAAGTCATAAAGATGGCGCAGCAGCAGGACACACGTTTATCAGGGAAAATGTGCAACGTTAAAAATCTGCGCTTCTTTCACGCCTGATGTGAAAGCTGGCTTTTGTTTACTTTTTTTTCTTTACTGACGTATTTATGAGTAGATGGGATCTTTCCTCACTTGCTTTCATTTTTTCTAGTTAGCATTTGTACCTTCATTTCCTCAATTTACAGCTAGCTTTTTATAGCGATTTTAAGTTATTTTAATTTACTATACAAATGTATTAATATAATTTTTCCTCTCTCTCTCTCTCTCTCTCTCTCTCTCTCTCTCTCTCTCTCTCTCTCTCTCTCTGTATATATATATATATATATATATATATATATATATATATATATATATATATATATATATATATATATATATATATATATATATATATTATTATATTATTATCAAACCAATCACGGGGGGAGTAGAATGCTAGCTTTTATTCTACTCTCCCCGTGGTGGTCTAGCATCCTGTATCGCTGGGTTTGCGATATTTGCAATATATATATATATATATATATATATATATATATATATATATATATATATATATATATATATATATATATATATATATATATTGCTGCATTCGTTACATAGATAGCATGCGACTGTTTTCCTTCTATTATTTCATAATTTTCTTTTAATGATGTGTATACAGTCTTAATCAACAGTTCTCTTGATTATACATTTAGCTATGACTTTTTACGAGTGACGGTTTTTACATATTCTTAGCCTGTTAAACCGCTGCTTCCTCATGCAAGTTACACCAGTTCTAACCACCGTGAGACTCAAAAAAACTGACAGACGTCTTCATGGTACTTTCTCGTATTCAGTTTCCTAGTATAGCTACTTGTCCCTGGTTCTCTCCTCTCAGTGTGTGTGAGAGAGAGAGAGAGAGAGTACAGGAAGAAGAGTACAAACCTAGCACGCTATGTGGCCAGGTTGAAAATATCGAAATTGTTTAAAAGATAATTTTCTGCTCCTATGTATTTATTATCCCTAATAATGCCAAAATTCCAGCAATAATTACCATGAATATAATTCACATGTACCGCATGTAAGTTGAAAGCAATCGCAGAAAGAATTTAATACATTATACTGAATTGCGAGTTGAAAATAATTGTAAACTTTTAACGTTAGTTTTGTATTTTATGCTTGTCACAATTTTTATTATTATGCGCATTACACAGAACAGTATAGAGTAGTGAAAGCATGGCTAATTTTGTGCATAGTGTATATACAATAGAAATAAGGCACGCCGTTTAACTTCACTGTGTTATCCTAGTTTGTCTATATAATGTATCATTAGTGTATGCTTACAATATTCATGTGCATTCACAGCTAGTGTATATGTTTATACTACCTAATATTATTTGTCAATTTCACACACACTGCAGTGGATCAGCGAATAATTGACAGGTAGACAACGAGTCATGGTACGTGACGAGGTGTCAGGGTGGGCGCCTGTGACGAGCGGGATTCCACAGGGGTCAGTCCTAGGACCGTGCTGTTTCTGGTACACGTAAATGACATGACGGAAGAGGGATAGACTCAGAAGTGTCCCTGTTTGCAGACGATGTGAAGCTAATGAGGAAAATTCAATCGGATGAGGATCAGGCAGGACTACAAAGGGATCTGGACAGGCTGCAAGCTTGGTTTAGCAACTGGCTCCTGGAGTTTAACCCCATGAAGTCCAAAGTCAGAGAAGACCGCAGACAGAGTAGTCTTGGGGGCCAAAGACTGCAGACCTCACTCAAGGAAAAGGATTTTGGGGGAGTATAATACCGAGCACATCTCCTGACGTGCACATCAACCAAATAACTGCTGCAGCATACGGACGCCTCGCAACCCTAAGAATAGCATTGCGACACCTCAGTAAGGAATCGTTCAAGACTCTGTAAACCGCGTACGTCAAGTCCATATTGGAGTATGTAGCACCAATCTTGAACCCACACCTGATCAAGCACATCAATAAATTAGAGAAAGTGTGCTAAGTGGAGCTAAGGGGAATGTCCTATGAGGAGAGGTTAAGGAAAATCGACAGTGGAGGGCAAAAGGGATAGGGGGGGGGACATGATAACGACATAAAATTCTGAGAGGAATTGACAAGATGCACCAGAGACAAGATGTTCCAGAGATGGCATACAGCAACAAAGGGTCACGATTGGAAGATGAAGATTCAGATGAGTCACAGGAATATTAGGAAGTATTTCTTCAGTCACAGAGTTGTCAGGAAGTGGAACAGTCTGGCGAGTGATGTAGTGGAGGCAGGAACCATACATAGCTTTAAGACGAGGTATGATAAAGCTCTTGGAGCAAGGAGAGAGTGGACCTAGTAGCAACCAGTGAAGAGGCTGGGCCAGGAGCTGTGAATCGACCCCTGCAACCACAATTAGGCGAGTACACACACACACACACCAGTGAAGAGGCGGGGCCAGGAGCTAGGACTCGACCCCTGCAACCTCAACTAGGTGAGTACAACATATACACACAACTAAGAAGGAGGTGAAGAAGCTGCTAAGTGACCTTGATACCTCAAAGGCAATGGGACCGGACATCTCCCCGTGGGTCCTTAGAGAGGGAGCAAAAATGCTGTGTGTGCCATTAACCACAATCTTCAACACATCCCTTGAAACTGGGCAACTACCTGAGGTATGGAAGATGGCAAATGAAGTTCCCATTTTTACAAAAGGAGACAGAGAAGAGGCACTAAACTACAGACCAGTGTCACTGACGTATATAGTATGCAAAGTCATGGAGATGATTATCAGGAGGAGAGTGGTGGAGCACCTGGAACGGAACAAGAGTATAAACGACAACCAGCACAGATTCATGGAAGGCAAATCCTGTGTCACAAACCTACTGGACTTTTATGATAAAGTAACAGAAGACACGAGAGAGAAGGGTGGGTTTATTGCATTTTCTTGGATTGCAAGGCCTTCGACACAGTTCCTCAAAAGAGATTATTGCGGAAACTAGAGGATAAGACGCGTATAACGGGTAGGGTACTGCAGTGGATCAGAGAATACCTGACAGGGAGGCAACAACGAGTCATGGTACGCGATGAGGTATCACAGTGGCCACCTGTGACGAGCGGGGTCCCACAGGGGTCGGTCCTTGGACCAGTGCTATTTTTGGTATATGTGAATGACATGATGGAAGGGATAGACTCAGAGGTGTCCCTGTTCGCAGATGTGAAGTTAATGAGAATTACATCAGATGAGGAGCAGGCAGGACTTCAGAGAGACCTGGACAGGCCGGACACATGGTCCAGCAAATGGCTTCTCGAATTCAACCCTGCCAAATGCAAGTCATGAAGATCGGAGAAGGGCAAGACCGCAAACAGAGTATAGGCTAGGTGGCCAACGACTGCACACCTCGCTCAAGGAGAAAGATCTTGGGATGAGTATAACACCGACCAAGTCTCCGGAAGCACACATCAACCAGATAACTGCTGCAGCATATGGGCTCCTGGCAAATCTAAGATTAGCGTTCCGATACCTAAGTAAGGAATCCTTCAAGACACTGTACACCGTGTACGTCAGGCCCATACTGGAGTATGCAGCACCAGTTTGGAACCCGCACTGAGTCAAGCACGTTAAGAAATGAGAGAAAGTGCAAAGGTTTGCGACAAGAATAGTTCCAGGGCTAAGGGGAATGCCCTACGATGAAAGGTTAAGGGAAATCGGCCTGACGACACTGAAGGACAGAAGGGTTAGGGGAGACATGATAACGACATATAAAATACTGCGTGGAATAGACAAGGTGGACAGAAACAAGATGTTCCAGAGAGAGGACACAGAAACAAGAGGTCACTCTTGGAAAGTTGAAGACTCAGATGAGTCGCAGGGATATTAGGAAGTATTTCTTCAGTCATAGAATGGTCAGGAAGTGGAACAGTCTGGCAAGTGATGTATTGGAGGCAGGAACCATACATAGCTTTAAGACGAGGTATGATGAAGCTCATGGAGCAGGGAGAGAGAGGACCTAGTAGCGTTCAGTGAAGAGGCGGGGCCAGGAGCTGAGTTTCGACCCCTGCAACTACAATTAGGTGAGTACACACACACACACACACACACACACACAAACACACAGGCCAAGTGTCTAAGTGACATGTGCCTTGGACAAAATGGTGACTAACACAATATACAACAGGCCAAGTGCCTATAGACAAGTGCCTTCGACAACTGGTAACCAACAGAACCTCAGGGTTGGAGGGAAATCAGGTTTAATGTGAGGAAGGGATGGGTAGCTCCAATTCCTCGGCTCAGGAACACTTCACCAGAACCATTGCCTTCACCTTGAAGGTTTACACCTTATAAACATCCCTCGATCTCTTGTCACAATGCTAAACATCAATCAGTTAGTACTGCGCTAGCAATTTTCAAAATCAGTTAATGTTTATTAATCATTGTTTAGCATCAGTTAAATTGTTTAATTATTTTTCAGTATCAGTTAATGCTGCCTAATCATTATTCAACCTCGGTCATCACTGCTTAAACATTTCTTAACCTCAGTTTAGAGTACTAAATATACGTCAACCTCAGCTAA
Organism: Cherax quadricarinatus; assembly: GCF_038502225.1. Lineage (NCBI taxonomy): Eukaryota > Metazoa > Arthropoda > Malacostraca > Decapoda > Parastacidae > Cherax > Cherax quadricarinatus. Next base: position 6,687 of record NW_027201241.1, read on the forward strand.
CCAGTAACACTCACAACGTCGTATTTCCAAATTCCGGTGAAAATGTTTAAAACATTTTTTTTTGATTCGGTATTGGCAGTCATAAAACCAATACACACAAATTTTTACAATGGAAAAGTTTTTCTGGGCAGAAAAAAAAAAAAAGCGCTACGCAGTTTTATACAATTCAGGTGAAGGAATTTGTTTTCAAAATATTTGTATTTGATTGGTATATGCGATAGATACTTTTTTTTAATGAAAGATGGAGATAGATTTAGAGGGTTCTTGGACTCCTCGGGCTTTCATTGAATCAGAGTTTTTGGAGTTTATCGAAAAATTATATATATATATATATATATATATATATATATATATATATATATATATATATATATATATATATATATATATATATATATATATATATATATATATATATATATATATATGTATGTATATATATTCACACTTTATTTTGTAAAATAATACTTTAGTTTACAGTATACATTGAGAATACAAGAAGATAATTAGCAAACATACAAAATACTAAAAGCTTAGATCTTAATAAATATATTCAGACATTGAACCTGTGACTGCCTTAACAATAGGCAAATAAATCGCTTAAAATGGATGACTTCAAGCTTAATAACAGCGCCTTTGGCTCACAACCGAAGGACCGGGGATGAGTCCTGCGGCAGGTTCAAAGAGAGACACTGGTAAGTATCCACACACCTGCCGCCGTCTTCACCTATCACTAAATAGGTATCTTTGTGTTAGACGACTGTTGTGGGTGGCATCCTGGGGAGCAGTACATACAGATTATTAGATTGCAAATCGACATCATGAGGAATATGTTACGAAATTCTTTTCCTAAGATGATAGCATCATTTTATCATTCCTGTAATTACTTTCTCGTTTATAATTGCATTTATTTCCATGACACTGTTTGAAAAACAGGTGTGTACTATTTTCCCCTAGTGTGATCAAGAACGTTGAATATTAAGTTACCAGAACAACTATAATTCTCTCTCTCTCTCTCGTCTTTCAATTTCTCTTCTTCACTCCCTCCTATCCTCCTCCCCCCCCCTCTTCCTGTCTCCTTCTACTCCTTTTGAAAACATTTGTTGAGCATTAGCACTCTATGGGCCAAATGTCTACCTGAGTACAAAATCTGGGTACAAAGAGACAGAGAGCCGTGGGGCAGAAGAGCTCTTCGGTACTCCTGATTGTAATTCTGGGTGGGTTCAGCAAGGGTAGTGGAGTCATCTTGGGGTGCTAGTGGAGGGAGGGAAGGGGTATGGTAGGGGAAATTGTGTGAAGGAATGTGGGTGGAGAAGGTATGTGGGTGGAGAAGGAAGGCAGTAGAAATGACGAGAAACAGACACACAGACTAAGGCAAGACGTAAGTGTGAGGGAGAGTGGATGGAAGAGTAGGTCTTGCGAGGTATGAAGGTACAGCACCGAGATCCATACCAGTGAAGACTGGCTGTGCACCCTAAGGTATCTTTTATTTACCTATGCTTCCGGAGCCTAATTAGCGACCACCCAGGACGTGTGACAGGTGTATAGTGTCTTGGTCGAACCACAGGTGTGTGAGAGCTATGTACCTTTCCACTTGTGCGAGCTGTGGGGGGATGTGTGTGGGTGAGTGTGGTGTGTGTGTGTGTGTGTGCGGGGGGTGTTCTCACCTAGTTGTAGTTGCAGGGGTCGATTTACAGCTCCTGGCCCCGCCTCTTCCTGGTCACTACTAGGTCAGTTTTCCTTCTCTGTGAGCTTTATCATACCTCTTGTGTGTGTGTGTGCGCTGATGTTGTAGTCAAAGTGCCTACAACATCAGAACTTCCACTCACAATACTTACACCCACAATACCTCAACCCAAAGTACCTACATCCTCAAAACCTCCAGCCACAATTCACAGTAACTACCCACAGTACCTCTACCTGAGTCTTCATTCACAATCCCTACAACATCAACACCTCAATACTTAAATCCGCATCCTTTCCACCCACAACAAAACGGTCCTCAGTAATTTTGCCCCTGTACGTGCACCCATAGTCCCTTCACCCACAATACCTACAACCCCTTCATCCACAGCATCCGCAACACAACATAAAACAGCACCCACGGCACTACCAACAACACACAAACACATCCATCCCACACTACCCTCCTTCAGTTTACCACCAACCCCGACCCACTACCCTGAACTGACCACCCACATCATCCTTATTCTCTCTTCCATTAAAACCTCCATCCATTGCCCCTCTCACTTCTCTCTCACCCACCACTAACAACACAGATTCTTGACAATATCCTTATCACCTTACTGAATTCTTCCAGCTTTGACTGACAGATTTCAATTCTTTTATTGAGAAGCCATTGTGTGGGATAATGTGCGACCGGAAAATCATCCTGCGTGATGGGTGTGTTAGATAAGCGGAGGTCTTGCTGTAACCTTGTAAGATGTCATATAGATCACTGGAGCTGCATAATGTATACTAATTTTGCTAATATGACTAATCAGGACACTTCTTTTTACAACCAACTGCCGTCTCTCCTTTTTCTTCTTTGTCTTCATCATCATCTCCACCTCCTCATCCTCCGCCCTTCCCCTCCTTCCCACCACCCACAACGTCCTCTCTAACATCCCCAGCCCCCATCACCAAGTCACACACCTCCTCCCTCACACCACCCCACCCCAACTCCAGGTCACCCCAGCACCAAGCAGTAACCTTCATGAAGCACAACAAAACCACAAACTATGAAACTTGGGCTCTCAGTATATCCGCTCCAGCGAGACGCTCCTTACTGCTGCCTCATGACTGATGTTGTTGTTGTTGTTGCTGCTGTTGTTGTTGCCGCCGCCTCATAACTGTGTTGGTGTTTCTATTGCTGCCCCATGACTGTTGATGCTCCTGTTGCCGCATTACTGTGTTGCTGCTGCTTCATTACAGTGTTGCTACTATTGCCTCATGACTGTGTTGCTGCTGCTGCCTCATGTCTGAATTGCCATTGTTACCTCACTATTATGAGAATGAGAGTGAGAGTGAAGGTGACATAAATACTTAACACTTTGGAATGTTTTTACATAAACTAGTTTGTGCTCATTTATATTTCTTAAAACTCACGGAAGCTGGTCCTCGCCTCTATCTTGCTCCATAATACCATTATATATCACTTTAGTCACTCGAAATCATCATAATCATTGTCTCTTCCAGTATGATTGCCACTTTAACTCCTTGCTACAGAATTATCGCTGTTCCTTGTTCATATATATATATATATATATATATATATATATATATATATATATATATATATATATATATATATATATATATATATATATATCAAACTGGCCGTATCCCACCGAGGCAGGGTGACCTAAAAAGAAAAGCAAAAAAAAATTCTTTGTAAATTTAGTAATTTATACAGGAGAAGGGGTTACTAGCCCCTTGCTCCCGGCATTATAGTCGCCTCTTACGACACCCATGGCTTATAGAGGAACAATTCTTTTCCACTTCCCCATGGAGATAAAAGGAAATAGACAAGAACAAGATCTATTAAGAAAATAGAAGAAAACTCCAATGGTTATATATATATATATATATATATATATATATATATATATATATATATATATATATATATATATATATATATATATATATATATATATATATGTCAGCATAGTTGCTGATCCCTGTGTTATATAGCATAGCATATAGTATCATCCATGTGCTTTAGATAGGAGATCCCTTTTAGGCCTGTGACTGTTGTGTGACGTCACGGGATGCGCATGTGCACGTTCGTACCTCTGCCCCGGTCTCAGTCGGCGTAGACATCCAGGCTAAGACAGGCAGAGGATGGGCTCCACGTTCATCATCACAGTCTGACAATATGTGTTACCATCCAACAAGTCTGTCTACCTTCAACCCTCGATATCTCCATTTAAGAACCCCTACGATAAATGGTGCCAGCAGTGTGAGCGTAAAATTGATAATTACGCCGATGTACGGAAATTTCTTTTGACCAGCAAGACGGCCATTTCGTGTCACCAGTAGGCCGACCTAGCCAGCCTGCTACCTCAAGTCAGCTACTCTCTCAAGCTCCTACCAGCTTCTACACCATTCACTGGTCAGTCTCTTTGTATTAGTGTTTATCTGCTTATTTGCATCACTCCCGAGGGGTTGACCCGAGTTTGCAAAATAAGCCAGCTTCCAGTCTGTGGTGAGGGAGCCCAGTCAAACCTAGTCGACTTCATCCAATTCTTTTGCCTGCCAAGCCGGCTTTCCACCCTTGCTGTTCTCATCGTGTGAGGTTGTCAAGCCATTCTGTGTGAAGGGTTAAGATAAGCCAGCTAGCCACTAACCCAGGTGTCTTACCCCAGTATTCAAGCAAGCCACATGAGTAGTCTTCATCGCTTGTGATTCGAGCTCCAAGCCATCCTGAGTGCTCTTTTTCATCCTTGTGGTGTTGTGGTATTTCGTGGGTGTATTTTAAGCTAGCCAGCTTAGAATATCTTCGCGGCAGTGTGGTTGTTCTCATTGAGGCTTACGCCGTTCAACCCATAGACCCAACCACCCACTCACCACGTGTGTCTCACCATTGCCGGTCTTAGCCCTGTTAACCCACAAACTCAACCACTCACTGTGTTGTGGTACTCACCCAACCTCCCCCAGTGTTTTGGCACACTACTAAGGGTTGTAGCACCATATTTTAAGGACCACATAGGGGTCAAGAGCTAGAGTGTCTTCGACAGTGGCGCCACTGTTAAAAGCCTCCTGTGTGAGTTCATCGTCGATGTAAGCGCAATTCTACGATCACATGTGCAGAGGACAGCAGCAAGACGACGTAAAAATCCTCTACTCTCCACTACCATCAACCTTATTCTACACCAAGTCGTTACAGCGATAATTAATATTTTTTTCATAGAGACATTTGCGAGTGTTGAGACATTTCTCTTGTGTTTCCAGTGATTTTTCTCTTAGTGACATTCAGTGACTCTCGATCAGACTCAGTGTTTGTTTTCAATAATCTTTTTATCTCCTTAATTCAGTGTTAATTTTCGTGCATTATCTTATGTCTGTTGTGTTGTGTGTCTTTTTATACACTTGAAGTAAGTACCTTAGTGTTTTTCCTTTGTTGTGTGTGCAACATATGAGCAGTATAGAACTTGTATTTATACTTCAGAATCACCTTGTGTTCTCAGTATTCCAGTGAAGTATTTCAGTAATTTATCAGCTTTATTCTGCATCACAACTCAGTGTTGTCTCAGTTATATATATTCTGCATCACAACTCAGTGTTGTCTGTTATATATTTTTTTCTTCCCAGCATTTGTGTATTCTTGTTTTGTTCCCTGTGTGTTGAACATTCTTGTGTTCATATTCTTTCATTTAGCCAGTGTCTAATTTGTCTTATTTCCACAGACAATAGTGCCATTGTTTTGTTCAAGCAAGATAATTATCATCTTATCAAAGTTTTCACACATCAAGTTTCATTGCAAGAAAATTCTAGTATTGTGTTTATGTTGATGTGTTGTGTTCTGCATCACTATAAGTGTTCAAGCTTTTTGTTCTGTGTTTTAGCACCTATTATTTTTTCATGTTTCATTGAACAAATTCACTCTTAGTGCAATTTTTAAGTTCTTCTTTTAGAGTAAATTGTTCTTTTGCTTGTTAAGTGTTGTTTAAGTTGCAGTTAAGAGTTAGTGTTCATTCCTTGATATATTTCTTTTCTTGTGTGTGTAATAATTTTTTTTTATTGCACATTGACTCATTTTGCAATAATTCTTGTGCAAATATTGTGTTGCCACTAAAGTTTTTCTTGCAGAGATTCTATG
>NW_027201242.1:0-12506 GCF_038502225.1 Cherax quadricarinatus
TTGTTTCTGTGTCCCCTCCCTGGAACATCCTGTCTTTGTCCACCTTGTCTATTCCACGCAGTATTTTATATGTCGTTATCATGTCTCCCCTGACCCTCCTGTCCTCCAGTGTCGTCAGGCCGATTTCCCTTAATCTTTCTTCATAGGACATTCCCCTTAGCTCTGGAACTAACCTTGTCGCAAACCTTTGTACTTTCTCTAGTTTCTTGACGTGCTTTATCAAGAGCGGGATCCAAACAGGTGCTGCATACTCTAGTATGGGCCTGACATACACGGTGTACAGTGTCTTGAACGATTCCTTACTAAGGTATCGGAATGCTGTTCTCAGGTTTGCCAGGCGCCCATATGCTGCAGCAGTTATCTGATTGATGTGTGCTTCCGGAGACATGCTCGGTGTTATACTCACCCCAAGATCTTTCTCCTTGAGTGAGGTTTGCAGTCTTTGGCCACCTAGCCTATACTCCGTCTGTGGTCTTCTGTGCCCTTCCCCTATCTTCATGACTTTGCATTTGGCGGGATTAAATTCGAGAAGCCATTTGCTGGACCAGGTGTCCAGTCTGTCCAGGTCTCTTTGAAGTCCTGCCTGGTCCTCATCAGAATTAAGTCTCCTCATTAACTTCACATCATCTGCAAACAGGGACACTTCTGAGTCTAACCCTTCCATCATGTCGTTCACATATACCAAAAATAGCACTGGTCCTAGGACCGACCCCTGTGGGACCCCGCTCGTCACAGGTGCCCATTGTGATACATCATTACGTACCATGACTCGTTGTTGCCTCCCTGTCAGGTATTCTCTGATCCATTGCAGTGCCCTTCCTGTTATATGCGCCTGATGCTCTAGCTTCTGCACTAATCTCTTGTGAGGAACTGTGTCAAAGGCCTTCTTGCAGTCCAAGAAGATGCAATCAACCCACCCCTCTCTCTCTTGTCTTACTTCTGTTATTTTATCATAAAACTCCAGAAGGTTTGTGACACAGGATTTGCCTTCCGTGAATCCGTGCTGGTTGGCATTTATACTCCTGTTCCGTTCCAGGTGCTCCACCACTCTCCTCCTGATAATCTTCTCCATAATTTTGCATACTATACACGTCAATGACACAGGTCTATAGTTTAGTGCCTCTTTTCTGTCTCCTTTTTTTAAAAATGGGAACTACATTTGCCGTCTTCCATACCTCAGGTAGTTGCCCAGTTTCCAGGGACGTGTTGAAGATTGTGGTAAGTGGCACGCACAACATATCTGCTCCCTCTCTAAGGACCCATGGGGAGATGTTGTCCGGTCCCATTGCCTTTGAGGTATCGATGTCCCTTAGCAGTTTCTTCACCTCCTCCTCATCTGTATGTATGTCGTCCAACACTTGTTGGTGTATTCCTTGCTGGTGTCCCCATCTGGTCTGTCCCCCCAGAGTCCTTCCTGTCTCTACTGTAAATACTTCCTTAAATCTCGTGTTGAGCTCCTCACATACCTCTTGATCGTTTCTTGTGAGTTCTCCACCTTCTTTCCTCAGTCTTATCACCTGGTCCTTGACTGTTGTCTTCCTCCTAATGTGGCTATACAGCAGTTTCGGGTCAGATTTGACTTTCGATGCTATGTCGTTTTCATACTGTCGCTGGGCCTCCCTCCTTATCTGTGCATACTCGTTTCTGGCTCTTCTACTAATCTCCTTGTTTTCCTGGGTCCTATGCCTCCTGTACCTTTTCCATTCTCTGTTGCACTTAGTTTTTGCCTCCCTACACCTTCGGGTAAACCAAGGACTCGTTTTGGTCTTCCTATTATTTCTGTTTCCCTTGGGAACAAAACTTTCCTCTGCCTCCTTGCACTTTGTTGCCACATATTCCATCATCTCGTTTACTGATTTTCCTACCATTTCTCTGTCCCACTGAACCTCCTGCAGGAAGTTTCTCATACCTGTGTAGTCCACCCTGTTATAGTTTGGCCTGTCCCCTTCAGCTCCTGTTACCTTCTCCACTTGTAACTCTACTATATACTACTATATACTATATACTATATAGTGTGTGTGTACGTGTGTGTGTGTGTGTGTGTGTGTGTGTGTGTGTGTGTATGTGTGTGTGTATGTGTGTATGTGTGTGTATGTGTGTGTGTGTATGTGTATGTGTGTGTATGTATGTACTCACCTATTTACTCACCTATTTGTGGTTGCAGGGGTCGAGTCCTAGCTCCTGGCCCCGCCTCTTCACCGGTTGCTACTAGACCCTCTCTCTCCCCGCTACATGAGCTTTATCAAACCTCGTCTTAAAACTGTGTATGGTTCCTGCCTCCACTACGTCATTTTCTAGGCTATTCCACTGCCTTACAACTCTATGACTGAAGAAATACTTCCTACTATCTCTCTGACTCATTTGTGTCTTCAACTTCCAATTGTGGCCTCTTGTTTCTGTGTCCCCTCCCTGGAACATCCTGTCCTTGTCCACCTTGTCTATTCCACGCAGTATTTTTTATGTCGTTATCATGTCTCCCCTGACCCTCCTGTCCTCCAGTGTCGTCAGGCCGATTTCCCTTAATCTTTCTTCATAGGACGTGTGTGTGTGTGTGTGTGTGTGTGTGTGTGTGTGTGTGTGTGTGTGTGTGTGTGTGTGTGTGTGTGTGTGTGTGTGTGTGTGTGTGTGTGTGTGTGTGTTGTGTGTGTGAATTGACCTAGGTATGCTTTTAGATGTAAAGTCTTAGCTCCTGGGCCTGCCTTTCAACTTGGGGTTTAGCAGATTCACTTCTTTCCGTTCAGAGTGATGGAATGTGTTAGAGAAACTGTTCCATGCCGATTGTATATGACAGAGAAGGAATTTCAAGGTGATTGAAAATGACAGACGCCTGTCCAGAGTTATGGAAAATGGCAGGAAAATCGTCTTCTGCCATAGAAAATGACAGGGAAACTCATCCATAGGAAAGAAAATGACAGAAAAAACAGTTCCAGAGGGATAGAAAATGAAAGGAAAACCCATTCAAGGCGATAGAGATTGAAAGTTGAGGTCATCAGGGTGATGGAAAACAAGAAAACTGGTCCATGTTGATGAAATATGACTGGGAAAACCTGCCACGATGATGGAAAATGAGAGGTAAACCTGTCCAGGGCAATGGTGTGTGGCATTAAAAATCATCCTGGATGATTTTTATATGAAAAGTACACCCAGCCAGAGCGATGGAAAATGTCACTGGAAACCCGCACAAGGCATTAGAAAATGGCAGAGAAACTCGTCCAGGTGTTGGAATGTGACAGGGAAACCTTCCAGGGCGATGGAATATGACAGAAACTGGTCCATGACGACGATAAATGACATGGAAACCTGTCCCGAGTGAAGAAATATGAGTAGAAAGTTCAGAGTGATTGACTATGACTGGAAAACTGTGCATTGTGATGGAAAATGACAAGGACTTCTGGCCCTTGTCATAGAATATGACAGAGAAACCTCAGTATTGCAAAGGAATGTGACTGTATAACCTGTCCAAAACGATGGACTATAAGAGAAGAAATACGTCAAGGTGGAAGTAAAATGACAGAAAACCAGTCAAGGGAGATGGAATATGACAGAGAAACCTTTTCAGGGTGGTGGATAATGACAGGGGTACCCGTTTAGGGCAACGTAAAGCTACAAGAAAACCCGTCCCAGAGGACAGAAAGCGACAGGGAAACTCGTCCAGGGAGACGGAACATGTGAGGGAAACCAATAAAGACTGATGCAATATGCAAGGATAACCCGGTCACAACAATAGAAAATGAGAGGGAAACCTGTCAAAGGTAATGAAAAATGAAAATGAAACACATCCAGGGGAAATAATAGGGAAACAGGTCCAGGGCGAGGGAAAAATCACAGGGAAATCCATCAAGAGCAATGGAGAATAACAGAAAAACATGTCCATTGTGATGGGAAATGACTATGAAAATCGTTGATTATTACAACCCAGGAATCCAAATGGCCTGTTATCCCGGGTGTAATGGGAGCAAAATAAACACAGCAGAAAAAGTTTAGACTTATATTATCCTTCACCAATTTAGAACAGCAATATGTACACTATGTACAGTGATAAGTATAGTGCACTCCACGGTAAGCAAGGCAGAATAGAAGCCACAAGATAGCAGACCGTGCTTCAACCAGCTCTAGAATGGGAATGACAAGGGCAGACAGGAGAGTGGTACCCACATAACCTCTGCGATTGCCAAAACCATCTTCTTATTGGCTAGAACCTGGTCACTAGTTGAACGACGGGGCCCCATCATCAACTCTTAGCAACCTGGTTCGCTGGTTGGGGGAGATAGCCTGTAAATGAGGGTGTGTACATGCGCCAAATAAAGGTTACGTACTCTTTGCATGCCATGGAATATGACAGAGATACCAGTCCAGAACTATGGAATATGACAGGAAAAACCGTCTAGAGCGATGGAATATGACAGTACAAACCGTCAGAACAAAGGAACATAACAGAAAAACCTGACCAGAACGATGGAATATAACAGGGAAAATTGCGCAGAACAATAGAATATGAGTGGGAAATCCAACAAGAAAGTTGGAAAATGACAGGAAAATCCGTCCAGAACGTGGGAATGTGAGAGAGAATCCCATCAAAATGATGGAATATGACAGGGAAACATGACCAGAGCGATGGAAAATGACAGGGAAAGCCATTCAGAACGATGGAATATGACAGGGAAACTAACCACAACGATGGAATATGAGAGGGAAACCTGACGGGGAAGATGGGATATGAGAGGAAAATTAGACCAAAAAGATGGAATATGAGAGGGAAATCAGACCAGAAAGATGGAATATGAAAGGGAAACCCGTCGAAGGCGATGGAAAATGAAAGTGAAACACATCCAGGGCGATGGAAAATAAGAGGTGAACAGGTCCAGGCGAGGGAAATATCACAAGGAAATCCATCCAAAACGATGGTATGTGAGAGGGAAACCCATCTACAACGATGGAATATGACAGGGAAATCCACAAAATTTATGGAAAATGACAGAAAACATCCTCAGGGCAATTGAAAATGAGAAGAAAACCAGACAGAGATACCAGTCAAGAACGATCGAATATGACAGTAAAAACCGTCAGAACGATGGAGCATAACAGGGAAACCTGACCAGAACGATGGAATAAGACAGGAAAAACTGTGTAGAACGATAAAAGATGAGAGAGAACCCATCAAGAAAGTTGGAAAATGACAAGGAAATCCGTCCAGAGCGAGGGAATATGAGAGAGAATCCCATCAAAACGATGGAATATGACAGGGAAACATGACCAGACCGGTGGAAAATGACAGGGAAAACTGTCCAGGACGATGGCATATGACAGGGAAACTGACCACAACGATGGAATAAGAGAGGGAAACCTGACGAAAAAGATGGAATATGAGAGGGAATCTGACCAGTAAGATTGAATATGGCGGAGGAAACCGTGCAGAACGATGGAAAATGACACGGGAAAGCATTCAGAATGATAGAATATGAGACGCAAACCTGTCCACAACAGCAGAATATTAGAGGGAAACCTGACCAGAACGCTGGAATATGACAGAGAAACCCAACGAGAACAATAATATATTAGAGGGAAACCCATTGAGAACCATAGAATATGACAGGGAAAACTGTGATGAACGATGGAATATGACAGGGAAAACTGTGACAAATGATGGAATATGACAGGGAAATACACCCATAACGATGGACACGGTCACAGTCATGACAGGGAAACTTGACCAGAAAGATGGAATATAACAGGGAAATGCATCCAGAATGATGGAATATCACAGGGAAAACCCTCAAGGGCAATAGAAAATGAGAGAATCCCTTCCATGATGACAGAAAATGACAGGAAAACCTGTCCAGAGCGAGGATATATGAGAGAAAAAAGTTCAGACTGATGGATTATGACTGGAAACCGGAATAAGACAGAGAAACAACTCCAGGGCTATGGAAAATGTCAGAGAAGTCAGTCCAGGGTGATGGAAAATGACAGGAAAACCGTCTTTGTAATAAAAATTGACAAGGAAACACATCCATTGGAATGAAAATGACAGAAAAACAGTTCCTGAGCGATAGAAAATGAAAGGCTGTGGAGAATGTAAAGTTGACCTGTTCAGGGAGATGGAAAACAAGAATACTCGTCCAAGGTGATGGAATATGACTGGGAAACCTCTCCACCACGATGGTGGTGGAGAGGTAATGAGAGGTAAACCAGTTCAGGACAATCAAGGATGACAGGGAAGGAAACCCGCCCAGAGTGATGGAAAATGACAGAGGAAATCCGTCAAGGCGATGGAAATTGACAGAAATCCATCCAGGTGATGGAATATGACAGGGAAACGCCTACAGGGAGATGGAATATGAGGCGAAAAACCATCTAGGGCAATGGAAAATGACAGAATCCCGTCCATGAAGACAGAAAATGACAGGGAAATCTGCCCAGAGTGAAGAAATTCAGAGAGAAAAGTTCAGAGTGATGGAATAAGTCAGGAAAATAGTCCAGTGTGATGGAAAATGACGAGGACACTTGTCCCGTGTCATAGAATATGACAGAGAAACCTCTCTAGGGCCAGGAAATATGACTAGGAAACGCGTCCAAGGCGATGGAGGATAAGAGATGAAATACGTCAAGGCTGAAGTAAAATGACAAGAAAACCAGTCAAGGGAGATGGAATATGACAGAGAAACCTGTCCAGTGTGGTGGATAATGACAGGGATACCTGTCCAGGGTGGTGGATAATGACAGGGATACCCATCCAGGGCAACGTAAATCTACAACAAAACCCGTCCCGGAGGACAGAAAGCGACAGGGAAACTCGTCCAGGGAGATGGACCATGAGAGGGAAACAGATTCAAGAGTGATAGAATATGAGAGGGAAACCCATCTAGAAAGTTGGAAAATGACAGGGAAAACCGTCCAGAACGATGGAATATAACAAAGAAACAAGTTCAGAACGATGGAATATGAGAGTGAAACCCATCTACAATGATGGAATATGGCAGGGAAATCCGCACAGAATGATGGAAAAAGACAGAAAAAAAAATTCAGGGCGATTGAACATGAGAAGAAAACTAGTGGTGAGAGATGGAATATGAGAGTGACCTGTCCAGGGCAACTGAGTACAACAGGAAAACCAATCCAGGGCAATGCAAAATTACGATGGAAAAGGACTGTGAAACCCATCCAAAGTGATTGAAAATTAGAAGAGAAACTGTTCAGGGCGATGGAAAATGACAGAGATATCAAGATCAATGGAATACAAGAGGAAAACCCTTCGAGAACGACAGAAAATGACAGATAAATATGTCCAGTTCGATGGGAAATTACAGGGGAAATGTTTCAGGGTGATGGAAAATGAGGGAAGCTTGTTCAGGTGGATGGAATATGACAGGGAAATCTCATCAGGACGATGAAACATGAAAGGAAGAACAGTTCAGATTTCAAGAATATGACAGGTGAAACAATTCAAGGCGATGGAAAGTGACAGGAAAAATCTTTCAGGACGATGGAATACGACAGAGAATCCTGTCTAGAATGACGGAATATTACAAAAACCTGTCCAGGTTGACGATGGAAAATAACAGGGAAAACTGTCCAAGATGATGGAAAATAACAGGTTAAACTGTCCAAGACGATGGAAAGTAACAGGGGAAATTGTTCAGGATGATGGAATACGACAGAGAAATCCGTCAAGAACAATGGAGAACATATTCAGGGCGATGGAAAATGAAAAAAAATCCTCTTCTGAAATATGACGGTAACAAATACAGGACGATGGAATATGACAGTGAAAACCATCAATGGTGATAGAATATGCCAGGGAAACACGTACACAACAAAGGAATATGACAGGAAAACCTACCCAGCTTGCACGAATATTGATGGGAAATCTATCCTGTGGGAAAGAAAATGACAAGGAAACTAGTCCAAGGATATGGAACATGAAAAGGATACCCAGAGCGATGGAATATGAAATGGTAAACCATGTAAAAACGATGGAATATAACAGAGAAACAAGTCAAAGACACTAAAATATGACAGTGAAACCCGTCCATGGTGATGGAATATGACAGGTAAACCTGACCTGAACGATGGAATATGAGAAGGAAAACCGTCCAGAACGATGGAATATGATATGGAAAAGCATCCACAACGATGGAATATGACAGGAAAACCTATCCAGAACAATGGAATAGGACACGGAAATGCATCCAGAACAAAGGAATATGAGAAGGAATCATGTCCAGAACAAAGGATTTACGAGAGGGAAACCCGTCCACAGCGATGGATAATGAGAAGGAAACCGTCAAGAATGATAGAAAATGATTGAGAAACGGTACAGGAATATGGAATATGTAACAAAAAAGGCACAATACCGTGACTGGAACAATACACAAATAACTCGCACATAGAATGGTCCAAGTCGGACCCAAACGTCATCGTCAGCTCCTCTCTTCTATTGGAATATGAAAAGAAAACCCTACCAGGGCGATGGAATATGGAAGAGAAACCCATGAAGAAGGATGGAATATGAGAAGGAATCCCTAGGAGAACGATGGAAAATGAAAGGAAAACCAATCCAGAACTTGGGAATAAGAGAATCCCGTTCAGAACAATATAATATGAGAGGAAAATGAGACCAGAACGATGGAATATGAGAGAATAACATGATCAGAAAAACAGAATATGACAGAGAAAACTGTCCAGAATGATGGAATATGACAGGGAAAACCGTCCAGAATGATGGAATAAGAAAGGGAAACCTGAGCAGAACGAAGGAATATGAAAGGAAAACCGTCAAGAACGATGGAATATAACAGGAAAACCCATCAAGAACAATGGAATATGAGAGGGAACCCTGTCCAAAACGATGGAATATGACAGAGGTACCTGACCTGAATGATGGAAAATGAGAGGGAAAACTGTCCAGAAGGATGGAATATGACAGAAAACATTTGACAACGACTGAATATGACAGCAAACCCATTCAGATCGAAAGAATATGAAATGGAATCCTGTCCAGAACGATGGAGTATGACAGAGAAACCTGATCTCAACGATGAAATGTGACAGAGAAAACCGTCCAGAAAGATGGAATATAACAGGGAAATGTATCCAGAACGCTGGAATATGAGAAGGAATCATGCCCACAACGAAAGATAATGAGAAGGAAACCCGTCAACAATGATGGAAAATGAATGGCAAGCTATTATATGAATATAGAAAATGGAAAAGAAACCTTACCAGGGCGATGAAATATGACAGGGAAACCTGATCAGGGCGATGGAATATGACAGGAAAACTTGACTTCAACGATGAAATATGACAGGGAAACCTGACGTAAACGATAGAATATGACAGGGAAATCTGACCAGAAAGATGGAATATGACAGAGAAACTGTCCAGAAAGATGGAATATGACAGGGAAACCTTACCAGAACGATGAAATATGACAGGAAAGCCCATCCAGAATGAGGGAATATGACAGGAAAAGGCTTCTAGAATGATGGAATATGAAAGAGAAAAGCATCCAGATCGAAGGAATATGACAGGGAAAAGCTATTAGAACGATGGAATATAGCAGGGAAACCTGATCAGAACGATGGAATATGACAGGGAAAACAGGGCAGAACGATGGAATATGAGAGAGAAACTTGACCAAAACGATGGAATATGACAGGGAAACCTGACCAGAACGATAAAACATGACAGTGAAAACCGTCATGAACGACACAATATGACAAGGAGACCGATCCAGAAGGACTGAATATGACAGGAAAATCCAATATGAATGAAGGAATATGACAAGGAAACCTGTCCAAAACGATGGAATGTGAGAGGTCAAACAGTCCAGGACAATTGAATATGACAGGGCAACTTAGCCAGAACGATGGAATACAACAGGACAACCCATCCAGAACGATCTAATGTGACAAGGAAAGTTGACCAAAACGATGGAATATGACATGGAAAACCGTCCAGAACGATGGAATATGAGAGGGAATGCCGTCCAAAAAGGCTGAAAATGACAGGAAAACCTGACCAGAACGATGGAATATGACAGGGAGAACACTCAACAACCACTACACTCAACTACCATCATTACACTCTACCATCACTCCACTCAACTACCACGACACTCAACTACCACCACTACACTCAACTACCACCACTACACTCAACTACCACCACTACACTCAACTACCACCACTACACTCAACTACCACCACTACACTCAACTACCACCACTACACTCAACTACCACCACTACACTCAACTACCACCACTACACTCAACTACCACCACTACACTCAACTACCACCACTACACTCAACTACCACCACTACACTCAACTACCACCACTACTCAACTACCACCACTACACTCAACTACCACCACTACACTCAACTACCACCACTACACTCAACTACCACCACTACACTCAACTACCACCACTACACTCAACTACCACCACTACACTCAACTACCACCACTACACTCAACTACCACCACTACACTCAACTACCACCACTACACTCAACTACCACCACTACACTCAACTACCACCACTACACTCAACTACCACCACTACACTCAACTACCACCACTACACTCAACTACCACCACTACACTCAACTACCACCACTACACTCAACTACCACCACTACACTCAACTACCACCACTACACTCAACTACCACCACTACACTCAACTACCACCACTACACTCAACTACCACCACTACACTCAACTACCACCACTACACTCAACTACCACCACTACACTCAACTACCACCACTACACTCAACTACCACCACTACACTCAACTACCACCACTACACTCAACTACCACCACTACACTCAACTACCACCACTACACTCAACTACCACCACTACACTCAACTACCACCACTACACTCAACTACCACCACTACACTCAACTACCACCACTACACTCAACTACCACCACTACACTCAACTACCACCACTACACTCAACTACCACCACTACACTCAACTACCACCACTACACTCAACTAACACCACTACAGTACTTTCACTGCTACAGTCAAGCTTAACTATATTTAAGTATATAGTCTACACAGACTTGATCAGCATCTTCTCACCGTCTTGTGTAAAAGAAGTAATTCATTATTTTGTTCTTCTCTATCAGTTTATCTGATCGTCGTTAACTCAAGATGGCTGCTCAGGATTTCAGTGAGCAGAATCAGAAAAACTTGAAAAGAGTGCGGTAGGAGTCCGTACACGAGGACAGGAAGGACTCTTGCAAACGTGTATGGCTGCAACCTGAACATAATGTTTCTAAACGGGAGCAAATGAAGTCCGTCCCACAGAAAAAAATTGTAGAGTGTCTGCAAAGTATGTGCAGACAATTCGAGTTTAATGTTTTTGGGCCTCTTATGCACAACTTTTTGCTTAAGAGTGAAAGCTGTAAGATGCTTTGATCAGGAACTTATGGCACATGTTATCTGGCTTCTGTATCCTCTTCACGCTGGGTAACAAAATCTTGCCAAGATACATCAATGTGTGTCAGATCCCTAGTACAAGAGATGCACGCCCTTCACGCCCTTCAGGACATCCCAGGAGTCCAAAAGATAATAGCAGTCTGTCCAGAATATTTGACCATAGTGACAGAGTACGCCGGTGAAACCTTGGAGACCCTTACCAAAAAACGTGCATTAAGCCGTCTCCAGACTTTGGAAATTCTTTCACAGGTGTGCAATATTTTGATTGACATTTACTCTCATGGCTGGACTCACCTCGACATCAAAGCAAATAATATTTGCATAAACCGCACACGTGAGGGGCTCCGTGTAACCATCATCGACTATGGACTTGCTGTTCCTCTCGGCCATAAAGTTAACTTCCCTGACGGTGCCAAGGCCCACCACATTGCACCTGAGGTCCTCAGGAACCAACCTGCAACCGCTCAAGCTGACTACTTCAGCATTGCTCGCCTCATTACCTATTTGGACATGTTGTGTAATTGTGACCTGCGAGTCTGGGTCCAGCGAGCATTGTTCATGGACCGGCGACCTAACCTTAAAGTCATGGTGACAACACCAGTGGTTTTGTAAGGTAAAACATTAATACGACCTTTTAGTCTTAAAAATAATACATTCACTGTATCTTCAACATAACACAGTCACTGCAGATTCACTGTAATAAATTCACTGCATCTTCATTATAATAAATTTCACTGCATCTTCACTACAATATACACTCTGCTTCTGCACTACAATGCATTCACTGCATCTTCACTATAGTACATTCACTGCAGTGAATGTACTATAGTGAAAATGCAGTGAATGTACTATAGTGAAGATGCAGTGAATGCATTATAGTGAAGATGTTGTGACTGTACTAGAGTGAAGTTGTAGTGAATGTACTGCATTGAATGTACTGCAGTACATTCACTGCAGTACATTCACTGCATCTTCACACTAATACAGTCACTGCATCTTCACTATAATACATTCACTTGATCTTCACTACAATATATTCATTG
>NW_027201243.1:0-12506 GCF_038502225.1 Cherax quadricarinatus
CGTTGGCCTTGTACATAACAGTAAGGCCACCCACATCCCTCCGGTTTTGAAGGCTCTGCTGAAATAACCGATCTATCCAGTCTGGGTCCGGGCAAGAGATAAGCCGTCTTGCTCTGTTCTCTATTCTGTCATGAAGTCGCAGGTGAGATGGAGGGCTGGCAATTCAAGAAAGTGGAGTGTACTCAAGGTGTGAGCGTACTTGTACCTCGTACAGAATCTTGCAACCCCTACTGTCTAGCAGATGTGAGGTACGTCTAAGTGATGAAAGCTTCCTGGCCACCTTGTTTGAGAAATTTACTACATGGTTCTTCATAGTCTGGAATCAAATTTCATCCCAAGGATATCTACATCTTCCCCGGTTACTAACACACACACATTGTCATTCTTAACACTGCTCCAGCATTATAATCATGGTGCCTAGAGTCAATCATAATTTGTGTTTTTTCCAAAACAAATGTAACCTGTTATCGTTTTCCCTAGGCTGGTATAGCTTCAAGCTGGTAATTAATGTAACTTAGAGCAGTTGGCATTTTCTGACTTGGCTTAGTAAATGACAGACTACAGTCGTCAGAGTATGCATGTGATTCTGGAATGAGTTGAAGAAAGCCATTGAAGTAGAGATTTAAATATCAATGACCCATGAAGAATTACTCTTAAGATTCTACCTTGAAAGTTATCGCTAAGGAGGCATAGTACAAGGCCAGTGCCTTTTGGTGCTTACAGTTTTGCCAAGAGTTCTATGTGTCAACTAAGTCCAGTTCTACTACACAGCTGATTTTGGATTCATCTAATAACTGGTGTCACATAGTAGAGAGGTTTAAAAGCAGATCAGCAACAGAGTAACCTTCTCTGAAGCTATACTGACGGTCACAAAGAAACAAGTGGTAGTCGAAAACGCTGTCCTATACCCTGAGATAATTGTCTCAAAATCTTGCCATTGATTTACAATAAGACACTAGTTTGTACCTGCTGATATCTGTTTTGCTCTTTTTTTGTGGACATGAACTACATTTGCCTCTTTCCACAGAGGTCATTTACAATGTGCTAGGTAGTGCAGGTAGATGCGAGTTAGAGGTGATACCAGCTGCTTTGCACGTCTATTCGGAAATCTTGGACTCGTCTGAGCCCACAACCTTTTCAAGGGATCTAAGAAAACGATACACTTCATCGTACCTAATTTCCACCTCTGACAACTTTGACACATTTCTTGCATCCATCATCTTGCTGGAAAAAGAACTTGCATCTTTGCAGCAAAATGTTCAACGAAGAGGGTAGCTTTCTCCTGACTGTTAGTAGAGACGGTCCCATCCTGCCGATTTAGAGGTGCAATTATTCATCAGGCGAATAACCTTGTCTGTCCTTGACCAAAAACCACCAGGCTATGGAGCTCACTTGTGGCCGTTTTCGTGTCAGCCACCACATCTCCAGATGGCTTACTTTTGAATTTCTTCCAATTTCCGACAGGCTTGCTGTGCAGGTTACTGTTACAGATATTGGGATACTTCTTGAACCTTGTTGAAGCCCTGTCATCGAATACCGAAGCAAGACTGATCTGAAGACTTTATCACTTACTGCCGGTGAGGGATATATTTGTGTGGGTGATTTAGGATATGTTCAGTGAAAGCATTCATTGGAAATTAACGTCACCTTGAAGAAGAGCATTTCAATCGGAGGCGGCAAGCTTCGATCTCGTCAATACAGCCTTGTGGTTGGATGATCCATCATAGGCCTTCAGATAGGTCACTCACTACTGAGTCAAGGGAGGAGCTACAAATGTGAGTAGGGAAGTCAAACACTTGAAGGAGTTCGTCAGAATTCCTCTGTATCAGATGGTGGTTGAAGTGACCAATAATTACATGTTATTATTTATGCTGAAGCAGAAGGAAGTTCACATTTTCCAACAGAAAGTTAATGTGTTCTGCTTGATGTCTGTACATTATACATGCTAGTACGAAGGTACTAGAGTTTTTGCAAAGCTTGAAGAACATCATTTCCAGATGATAAGGAATGACAACGTCAATGAACTAGGCATGTGCACTTTTACACAGGGTTTGACAAGGTTAGCCTCTTCAAGGGCGGCTCTTTGGCGCGGTGAAGAGGCTCTTGGCCTGAGAAATTAGACCTGTTGATTTCCTTCCTCAGACCGAACCTAATTACCCCCCAATCCCCCCTTTCCCTATCCCATCCTCCCAATCCTCCCTTTTTCCTTTCCTCCTCCTCTCCCCCCCTCAATCCCTCCCTTATTCCCTTCCTCTTTTTGGCCTTTGGGATTCTAACCACAAGCCTACTGGTTACTAGGCAGGGGTAAGGGTACCGGGGTCAATCCCATTCCATTGAGGTTCTTGGCGGTGGTGTAGTTTGCCGTGGAATCTGGATCACCTGGGGACATCCCGTTCCCTCTCCAGTCTTCCGTGGGGTGGCTTTGGGTGTCTTTCGGGCGACATGTGTATCTCTGGAGGCCGCCTTTCGGATTTCGGGGGTGGTGGTCGACGGAGGTATGTTTTGTGGTGGATATCTGGCCGCCCTCTCTTTTGTCCACCGAGGTAGCTCGGCAGATGTGAGGTTGCTATCCTGGATTGCTGGTTTATTGGCATGAAGGGTAAGGTATGGCACGGGTTCCACGCTGCATCTGCGTTACTTGTGGTGTTGAGGTCCTCTTGGGCGCGGAGGATGATTTCCGGCCCTTTCATTCCTCCTAGGAACTATTCCTCTCTGTTCACCCCCCCTTTTTTTTCTTTTCATTTTCTTTCTTTTTTTTCTTAAAAACAAAAAGAAAGAAGTAGCCTAACCATGGAAGTCTTAGTACATGAACCTGCTACCCCCGGGCTCCTTACTGGTACCGCACCCCATTCTGACCCTGCCTCGTTTTTTGACCACTCTTTGTACACTCCTGATGCCCCTGTTCTTCTTGCTGGTGCTGTTTCATCACCAGCTTCAGGTACCGGGGTCTCGACTGACTCCTTCGATTTGACTGACCTTTGCTCTCCTTTGACTATGCTTCCGGCCTCTCCCTCTACATTGGGGAAATTTTCGAATTGCCAGCCCGTCCCACGTTGGACCAGCTTTAGTCCCACTTCTAAACGGCAACGACAATTTCCTGTTGATGTTACTTCGTTACCTTCCCATTTTACTCAGAAAAGACCGACACGTCATGCGCTCCCTCTCCAAGCTCCGTTTCGGACCGCACAATGGACTAAATTCTTTACTTTATGACCTACTTCTCCTATTGCCTATCTTTCCGACCATAGTATTGGCAAAGCGCTCCTACACCATGTTGGTAGAGATATTTCCTTTCATGCTCTCAAGAGCGGCACACGCATCGTCACTGTCCAAACTCATGATCTTTCTCTCCTTTTACATATCGATACTATTCCTATCACTATTGAAAAAATCATTCCCTCAATTCTTGTAGTGGTACTGTCATTCTGCCCCATACCATAGTCCAACAGAATTTCCAGACATGTGGCAATGACATTCTTGAGCAGCTGGAACTCCAGGATCTCCCAATCCTCAAAGTAGACACTTATGTCCTTCCTGCCCGCGGGCGAAGACGACACCCTTGCAATGTGGCGTGATTAACTTTCGACAGCCGTGAACTCCCATCTTCTGTTTATGTAGCTGGACATCGGTTGCAAGTTCAAAAGGTGATCCCTACACCGCAACAGTGTAGAAATTGCTGGTGATTTGGTCACCCAGCAAAATATTGCAGACCTATATCCGAACACCCAGTCTGTGGTGCTAATGACCATACTAATACATCTTGCAGTCAACCACCCTCTTGCCTTAATTGTCATGAGGCTCACCTTTGTACTCTCGCCATTGCCAGGCCTACTTAAATGAGCATGAAATCAGCTGTCTCAAAGAGGCAGAAGGTCTCCCTTATGCTATGGCAGTTTCTCATCTCTGCCTCCAAGGGAGGTGTTTCTTATTCCCGTGTTTCTTATTCTCGTGTTTCCAAATGTCCCCCCACTTCTGGGGTCCCATCTTCTGCAGCCTCCGCTGTGGCTACCCCTCCCATAGCCACTCCTATATCTAATTCTTTTGCTGCCCTGGGCTCAAACATCCCTACTACAACACCTCAGTCTGTTCTCACATTTCGCATCCTTCATCACAAGCCCCGGTATCGACAAGTCCTCGTACGACACCTTCTACCAATCGCCCCTTTACTTCTCAAAAGTCCAAAAAATCCCCATTGTTCAAATCTTCTTTGCCCCCTCCTTCCCTTCTTCCAGCCTTTACATTTTACCTTTCCAGTCTCTGTGTCTAGTTCTTCCCCTCTCACTGGTGTGGAGGTTCAAACTCCTCCTCGTACTGTGCCTTCCACCCCTGTCCCCTCCCAAGTTTCTCCCTCTTCTGCCACCTCCCAGGTTTCTGCCTCTTCTGTCCCCTCCCACGCTTCTTCTCCAGTCCCCTACACTCTTTCATCCCCCCCTACATAGGTAAAGTCCATTACTGTCCCAATCTTTACTCACCCTCCTCCTCCTACCTCCAATATTGTCTCCCATACTTCAAGTGTTTCTGAAATTCAGAAACACTTGAAGCCATTTCAGAATATATTGCAGAGACTAAATCTTCAATGGACATTGATCAACCTCCTGTTCCTTCTCTTCCCTCCCCTCCATCTCCAGAACTTTCTTCGCAACGCTCCGTTCCTTCACTTCTTAAACATCTTCTGATGCAACCACACATAGACTTTTCTAACCCCCTCTAGTCCATAGGTGCCCTTACCTGCGGATCCCCAGTATTTTCCTCATTGCTAGTCATGGTCTATTTACAGTGGAATATCCGCGGCCTCAGGGGTAATCAGGGTGAGCTTCAGATGTTGCTCTCCCGGTTTTCCCATGTTGGTGTTTGCTTACAAGAACCAAAATTATACTCGGCTGTTTTCCAACCCATCTCGAGCTATAATTTAATGTATTCTTCGGATCCTTTTTCTGATGGAACCTTTAATGAAAGTGCCCTTCTTCTACGTAATGATATTCCGTACCATCCACTGTTCATACCTCGCTGCATTACGCTGCAGCCCGTATCCACTTGAATAAGTGGTTTACAATATGTTCTTTATATGTTTCTCCTTCTCGGGCATTATCTATCCCAGATTTTGCCTTTCTTGTTTCATCCTTACCACCACCACTTCTGTTACTTGGCGATTTTAATGCCCACCATTTCCTCTGGGGAGGGGGTTTTGCCTCTCACCCCCTCCATGTTTTAAATACGGATATTCCCACCCACTTTGATCCTCATACTCATACTCTCTCTTGCATCGATCTATCGGTCTGCACTTCCTCCACTGCACTAGACTTCACCTGGTCTGTTCTACCGGACTTACATGACAGCGATCATTTTCCAATCATTCTTACTACTTCATATTCACCACCTTTCCGTAGCCCTCGCTGGCAATTTGATCGGACAAATTGGGACCTTTACTCGCAACTCACTGCTTTTAATGAGGTTCCTTCTTCATCCTCCATTGATGAGCTCCTACACCTATTCTCGACGTCAGTTTTAACAGCAGATTCTCATTCTAAACCCCAAACCTCAGGCAGGCATTCTCAGAGGTGCATGCCTTGGTGGTCTCCTGCTTGTACTCGTGCAGTACGTTGAAACGCGCTGCGTGGAGCAGGTACCGGTACAATAGAACCGATGAGAGACTTCTTGATTTTAAGCAGAAGCGTGTGGTCGCTCACCGTGTCATCCGTGAGGCTAAACACACTTGCTGGCGAGATTATGTTTCCACCATCACCTCTGCTTCCTCTATGAGTGCAGTCTGGAAAAAAAGTGAAATTGAGTGGTAAATACTCTCCTGACCCGGCTCCTGTTCTACAGGTCGCTGGTGTTAATATAGCAAACCCTCTTGACGTTACCATTGAAATTAGCACTCATCTGGTCCGTATTTCATGGGGGCTCCATCTATGCTCCTCGTTTCTTTCCTCAGTCTACCAGAGAGTTAGTACCCTTGGACTTTTCCCGAAGTGCCTTTTACACTTCGGGAACTGGAGGCAACACTCTCAGCTTGCCGATGATCGGCAGCTGGGCCTGACGACATATATATTCGGATGTTACAACATTTACATCAGTCAGCCCTTACAGTCCTCTTACATCTCTTCGATCTTATTTGGTCAAAAGGAGTTCTTCCCCAGCTGTGGAAATCTGCCATTGTTCTCCCTTTCTGCAAGCCGGGTACTACGGGACGTGATGCCTCCCACTATCGTCCCATTGCTCTTACTAGTGCAGTTTGCAAAGTGATGGTACGTCTGGTAAATCGACGTTTAATGTTGTATTTAGAGACACACAACAGTCTCTTCACTAGTCAATATGGCTTTCGTAAGGGCCGATCTACCATAGACCCCTTACTACGCTTGGATACATGTGTTCGTAATGCCTTTGCAAATAACCACTCAGTTATTGCCATATTTTTTGACCTTAAGAAGGCATATGACACAACTTGGAGGTATAATATTTTGGCCCAAGCCCACTCCTTAGGCCTCCGAGGCAATCTACCATCCTTCCTTAAGAACTTTTTAACTGACAGACATTTCCGTGGTCGGGTTAATAATATGCTCTCCCCAGACTTTGTCCAAGCTGAAGGTGTTCCCCAGGGATGTGTTCCGAGCACAACACTTTTTCTCCTTGCTATAAATGATTTGGCCTCTGTTCTTCCATCCAATATTTGGTCATCACTCTGTTGATGACTTCGCTATTGCTTGTGCAGGCGCTGACTGTCACCTCATTACAGTTTCTCTCCAGCATGTGGTCGACCGTGTTTCCAATTGGGCCACCACGCATGGGCTTAAATTTTCCAGTACCAAAACTCGCCAAATTACTTTCACTAGACGCTCTGTCATCTCCGATCATCCTTTGTACCTCTATGGCTCCTGTATCCCTGAACGTGATACAGTCAGGTTTCTAGGCCTTCTCTTTGACCGTAGGTTATCCTGGAAACCTCACATTACCTCTCTGAAGGCAACTTGTCACCGCTGGCTGAACCTTCTTAAAACCCTTGCTCATCTTTCATGGGGAGCTGATCGTCGATATCTCCTTCGCCTACATTCAGCCCTCATTTTATCGAAACTCGGTTATGGTGACCAGATCTATTCAGCGGCCTCTCCTGCTACTCTCTCTAGCCTTAACCCCATCCGTCACTAAGGATTACTGTTATGCCTTGGTGATTTTCGCTTTCCCTGTTGAGAGCATCTATGCAGAAGCGAATGTTCCATCCTTGTCTGATCGCCGTGATGCCCATTGCCTTCGCTACTATGTACGCTCTCACGATCTCCGCAATCCTTCCATTTATGGAATGGTCACCGATATTGGTAGACATTATTTGTTCGCTGCCCCTGTTTGCTCCATCCCTTCTCTCTTCGCCTACATTCGCTCTTGTCTTCCATTCAGTTACCACCTTTATATGTTCATGTAGCATCTCACTTTTCCTTACCCCCTGGGAAGTTCCAGCTGTTCGAGTCTGTTCTTTCTGACTCCCTTGCTCGTAAGCCCAACTGCCTACGGTAGCTTCCCTCTCTCTTTTTCTTGACCACTTCCATTCTCATTGTCAT
This sequence comes from Cherax quadricarinatus, assembly GCF_038502225.1. Lineage (NCBI taxonomy): Eukaryota > Metazoa > Arthropoda > Malacostraca > Decapoda > Parastacidae > Cherax > Cherax quadricarinatus. The sequence goes on from NW_027201243.1 coordinate 7,554, forward strand.
GCCATCGCAGTGTACACAGATGGCTCTAAGTCTTCTGACGGCGTCGGATTCGCAGCAGTGTTTCCGGACACCGTCCTGTGAGGGCATTTACTATCTTCGGCTAGCATTTTTACTGCTAAATTGTATGCCATTCTTGCAGCACTTATTCGTATTGCATCTATGCCTGTGTCATCATTTGTGGTTGTCTCAGACTCCCTTAGTGCTCTACAGGCTATACGGAAATTTGATACACCTCACCCCCTAGTTCTCCGTATCCAACTTTGGCTACACCATATCTTTACAAAACATAAAGCTATTGTTTTTTGTTGGGTCCCTGGTCATGTTGACATACAGGGCAATGAACAGGCAGACACTGCTGCGCGATCAGCAGTACATGACCTACCAATTTCTAAAAGAGGTGTTCCAGTTCTGGACTATTTTGCTGTAATAGCTACCCACCTTCACACCCGTTGGCAACAACGTTGGACAACTCTACTCTGTAACAAACTTCATTCTATTAAACCGAATATAGGTTACTGGCCGTCTTCTTGTCATCAGTGCCGAGATTTGGAGACTACTCTCTCCCGCCTTTGCATTGGCCACACTCGTCTTACTCATGGGTATCTCATGGAGAGGCACCCTGTTCCTCTCTGTGAGAAGTGTCAAGTTCCAGTATCAATTAGCCACATTCTGTTAGACTGCCCTCTCTATCAACGAGCATGCAGAATTTACCTCCAACGTCGTCTCCGCTCTACTACTCTCTCTTTACCTTCCCTTCTTGCTGATGGATCCTCCTTTAATCCTGACTCTCTCATTGACTTCTTAACAACGACTGATTTACACAAATAACCCGCACATAGAAGAGAAGAGCTTACGACCACGTTTCGGTCCGACTTGGACCATTTACAAAGTCAATGGTCCTAGTCGGACCGAAACGTCGTCGTAAGCTCCTCTTTTCCATGTGCGGGTTATTTGTGTATCGTTCCAGTCACGGTATTGTGCCTTTTTTTTTTATTTATGACTGATTTACACCACAAACTCTGATGATGATACCTTTCGCACTCCCCTCAGCCCTTTCTACCTCAATCTTTTGCTTCCCTCTACCCTTTCATTATCCACTGCCCCGCTGTTCTCCGTAACCTACTACTCACCCCTCTCCCTTTTGCCACCTGGTATCCTCGCTTCCTTCCTGCCCTGCAGCGCTGTATAGCCCTTGTGGTTTAGCGCTTCTTTTTGATTATAATAATTGACAAGGTTAGGTTAAGGATCCCTAACTTTATAGACAAGCTATTGACAAGTTAATGATTCCTAACTTTATTGGCAAGCTAAGAGCTGTTACCTAAATCACCTGATTTGAAAGCATTTTTATTGTTATGAAACATGCAAGTAGGGAATAGGATGAGTTGGAGCCATCTGTGGGCCAGCGTTTTCATGTGATCAACTGACTATATCTCGTTGACATCATAATGCTGTACGAATGTGTTCCATACTCGAGTCATCCTGGAGATAAATGATCTCAGATCAAGTGATGTTCTGGAGAAGGGTACAGCCAGAGTGAAGTTGCTGCTTTCTGTCAGTCTTGTGCTATAGAAGCTTGTTTCTCGCTGTCCTCGAAGTGGAGCCAAGTGTGGTACTTTGACAATGTTGGCCTTGTGAAAGTTAAGACACATGTACAACTTCCGAATATCCGTATGTTGCACATGTCTTAACTTTCATATTGTCGGTATTTTATACCTTTCTTGCACAATGTTAACCTTGTACATAACAGTAAGACCGCCCACATCCCTCCAGTGTTGAAGGCTCTGCTGAAATGACAGATCTAGCCAGGATAGGTCCAGGCCAGAAATGAGACGTCTTGCTCTGTTCTCTACTCAAGTAGTTGCAGATGAGAGTGTGGGGGGAGGGGGCAGACAGACTAATAAAGTGGAGCATACTCAAGGTGTGAGTGTGCTTGTGCCTCATACAGAATCTTGCAACCCCTACTGTCAAGCAGATGCGAGATGCGTCGAAGTGCTGTAAGCTTCCTGGCTGCCTTGTTTGCAAGATTAACAACGTGGTCCTTCATGGTCAGTGTGGAGTCAAATTTCACCCCAAGGATATCAGCTTCTTCCCCAGGTACCAACACTCCCGCATTCATACTGCTGCTCCGGCATTACGATCATGGTGCCTAAAGACCATTATTTGTGTTTTCTAAGGTGCAAATGTTACCTTTCATTGATTTCCGCAAGCTGATATAGCTCTTAGCTGGTGATTGATGTAGTTTAGAGCAGCTGGCATTTTTTCTCTTGGATAAATAAATGTCAGAGTACATTCGTCTGCATATGCATGGGATTCTGGGACAAGATGAAGGTCATTGAAGTAGACATTCCATAACAATGGCCCAAGCACACACGCACACATACACCTCTCTCTCTCTCTCTTTCTCTCTTTCTCTCTCACTTTCTCTCCCTCTCACTTCTGCGTGTTCTTTCTACTACTTAATCTCCGTTTCCTCCTTCCTAAACTCCGTCCTTAACAATCTTCTTACCTCGTTCACATTATGTATTCACCGTCCGCTAGTTCCGAATGGAAAAAGTTTCTCTAATATTTTGTCGAGAACAAACTATAACTACTTCAAATTTTTAGTTTCCATAAACGTTGTCAGAATATATTAGTCACGGGGTTACAGAAATTTAAAATACATTACAATTGTCCTTCGGTATGATATATAATATAAAATATGGATATCAGATTTTAGAAAAACTCCTCCAATTGTAACTCGATAATGTCCAGATTGTTATAGATGAGTTACGAAGAAATTTTAAGAAACAGGAAATGCCATAATTGAAAGACGGAAGGAGATATGGTTTTTTGAACTCATAAAGCGGGCGTGAAAAGGCAGGTTAAAAGGACTTCTTGAATCGCGAATAGAAAGACCATGAATAACACTGTTTTAAACTACGTAAGAAACATTACGGAAATAACAGTTTTTTTTTATTTACCTTCTACGGGACGAAATTGCTAGGCATGTAAATACGAAGATGTGTTGATGGGAGATTTTAATTTTAGACAAATTGACTGGGGCAATTTAACAATAAATCTTGAGACTAGTGACTTTCTTAATACAGTCCAGAACTGACTGTAAAAACAGTTTGCGACAGAGCCAACTACAGAAGATTAATGAGAATAATGAAGTGCTTGGGCAAAGGGATCACTACTCAGTTTAAATATAATGAAATTACCTTAATAACTACTATTAAATCATAGTTTCCTGATTTTCGTGGAGTTGAGGATCTGATGTGACCTGACAATTATCTTGTGGAATAGGTAGGTGGAGATAGTTGCCAGTATGACATTATTCAAACTATAGTTCAAACTACTCAGGTAACATATGTTCCAAATATGAAAATTAGATCAAATAAATGACAGAAATTTAAAAAGAAAATAAATTAAAACTTCTTAAAGGTCAAAAAAAGAAGCATATACGGGCGAATCAAAAGAGTTGAGAGACGCTTAAGGAAACAATATATTCAGTTTAAGAGAGAAATCAAGAATGGAATAAGAAAAGCCACAAGAGATCATGAAATTAAAGTCGCAATAGAATCGAAGACCAACGTAAAAGGTTTCTTTGTGTTATATAAGAATAAGATTAGGGAGATGATGAGCCCATTTAAACATTTCTTTAGTTAGCTGATTGTCAGGATCAAAGAAATGTAGACAATCAACAAATATTTCCTCACAGTTTTTACTAAAGAAGATACTAGTGAAATTCCAGAAATAAAATATACGAATCAGGAAGAAAATAAGTTAGGTACTATCAAGGTTACTAGTGACATGGTTCCCAAACGACTAGACAGATTAAAAGTAAACAAATCACCTGTGCTTGATGAACTGTTCTCAAGAGTTATAAACGAACGTAACGAGGTACTTAGCAAACCATTAACAATTTGTTTCAACATGTCACTTAAAACTGGTATATTGCCGGGTAAATGAAAACATAACTATTGTGTTGCGTACTTACAAAGCTGGAGACAGATCGTTAACTTCGAATTATAGACCAATTAACCTAACCTCCATTGTGGGAAATTTGATGGACTTAATTCTCGATGCTATTCGAAGCCATATCGAAACACATTAATTGATCAGTGATTCTAGACGCACTTTTACATAGAGGAGTTCTGCCTTTCAAATTTACTAGCTGTTTTCAATATGGTATTTTAGGTCGTGGATAATGGTAATAAATATGAGTGTGTATATGGACTTTAATAAAAACTATGATAGAGTTCCACATCAGAGACTGTGTAAGAAAGTAGAGGCACACGGAATAGGAGAAGAATTTTTTCCTGGATAGAGGCGTGGTTGACAGATAGGCAACAGAGAGTTTGCATAAATGGGAAGAAATCAGAATAGGGACGTTTCACCTGCAGTGTTCCACAGTATACATGAAGGACATAGATACGTGAATAAATAGCGACATAAGCAAATTTGCAGGTGACTAAAATAAGGTGTCCGATTAATTCTGATAGGGACACAGCGCTCCAGGAACATTTGGAAAACTTGATACAGTGGTCGGAGAAATGACAGAAGTGACAAATGTAAGGCTCTAAGCCTGAGAATAATGCAGATCTCAATCACTCTGAAAGCGAAAAATGTTTAGGAGTTCAGGTCAGCAGTAATCTAAAGCCAATACAACATTACTGTTCACAATACAGCTAACAGTATTCTTGGCTTCATATCAAGAACTATAAATAAGAGAAGTCCTCAGGTTATATTTCAACTTAATATATCCTGGGTAAGGCCTCAGATCATTTTGCGCAGTTCTGGTTACTATATAACGGAATGGACATAAATGCGCTACAAAACATACAGAGAAGAATGACAAAGTTGTTCCCATGTATCAGAAATCATTCTTACGAAGACAGACTGAGGGCATTAAATCTGCACTCTCAGGGAATACGTGGAATTAGAGGGAATATGTTTAAGGTATGTTAATTG